>NC_133651.1:283122218-283363470 GCF_009905375.1 Apium graveolens | reverse complement strand
ATTTGTCCACCATGTTCTTATGGGGTTTAGTGGCTCTAGTGTTTTTCCTGAACTTCATCTTTGCAAATCTCCTGGACAGAAATGCAAGATGCTCATCAATACCATCAGAGTCATCTTGACTGGAGTTGTCTTCATTTTCAGCAACTTGCCCTTTACCCTTGTCTGATTCTGGATTTCTTACACCATCTTTGGAGCTTGATGTAGATCTCACAGTTTCTTTTCTGCATTCTTTCTCATTTTCAGCTACCAATGCAACTGAACCTCCTTTCTTTCTCCCCTCTCCAATACCTCATCCTGTTCCAACTCTAGTTCATAAGTCTTCAAGATTCCATATAATCTTTCAAGAGTAAAGTCCTTATAATCTTGAGAGTTTCTTAAGGAAACAGTCATGGGTTTCCATTCCTTTGGTAAGGATCTCAAAAATTTAAGATTTGAATCCTTCACCTGGTACACTCTACCATACAGCTTCAGTCCATTCAACAGTTTTTGGAATCTATTGAATGTGTCATTTAAAGATTCATTTTCTTCAAAATGAAAGTGCTCATACTGTTGAATGAGAAGCTGCATTTTGTTCTCTCTTACTTGTTCTGTACCTTCACACAGCAGCTGAACTGTGTCCCAAACCTCTTTGGCAGTTGAACAATTTATCACATTATCAAACATCCTTGTCAAGACCATTAAACAAAATGTTCATAGCCTTCTTATCCTTGTGGACTTCTTCTGTGTCTTCCATTGTCCATTCTGCTCTGGGTTTGGAATGGATTGACCAACAGCAATTGTGGCCGTAGCAACTGTGGCTACTTTGTGGGGAATGTGAGGACCATTCTCAATGCAGTTTACATAACCTTCATCTTGGGAGAGTAGATGAAGATGCATTTTCACCTTCCAGTGGTGATAACTGTCTTTGTCAAGAACTGGGATCTTTACTCCAATATCCTTCTTACTCATCTTTGTTAGATTCCAAGATCTTTAAACTCTTTGTGTGTCAAGAGCCTGCTCTGATACCAATTGTTATTCCTAGAAGACTAACAATGAGATTTACAGAAGGGGGGTTGAATGTAAATCTCAAAACTTTTTCAAGTTTTGAGCAGTTTAAAGTTGTGTGTTCAAGAAGAACAAGTGTGTGAATTGCTTTAAGCTAATACAGACAGATATATATTCAAGCACAAATGTAAAGAACACAACAGACCTTAAAAACTTTTCTGGTGGATTTGTTGTTCCACCAGAGATGGTATATTAGAAAATCTGTGTTCAACAATGTTGATCACAGCTGCATCCTAGTACAAACTAGATGAATTTTCTCTCAAGATATTTCTTAACAGCTCTGGAAAAATCTCTCTAATTACTAGCTTCTTCTTGGTTTATATATTACCAAGTGTACAAGTGAAAAACAATATTAAATTACAATAGTAAAATAAGTTCTTCACTTGCTTCTTTTCCTGTTCACTCAAGTACTTTGTTGACTATTGCAACTTTGTACAAAAGAAGAACGGCTGCTTTTTCTGTTGATCCTGAAATTCGGCTACCACATCTCAGTTTTCTCTGTCAACCCACGTGCCTCTGCTTGTAGGTACAACTACCACTTATCAACGGCTGATTAGCAGAACATCCGTTGAAGCTTTCATCCGTTGATGACTTCATCCGTTGAAGGATGTTATCCGTTGAAGCTTTCATCCGTTGATGCTCTCATCCGTTGAAGGATGTTATCCGTTGAAGCTTTAGAGACATCCGTTGAAGCTTAGCTTCTCATCCGTTGAAGGTCTTTTAAGTCATCCGTTGATACCACTTCATTTATACAAAATTACAAGGCATGAAATATTTACAATTGGCCTTCCTATCTGCATATCATCTAGTAGTCAACATGACTCATAGTTTCTCTCAACTTCTAAGAATTACAATTTTAAATACAGAGACTGAAATATGCTACAATACTAGACTTATTTCTAAGTAAAGCTACACCATCAACGGATAGCCAAAGTGGTCTTATCCGTTGAGGCTACAGACACTAAATTTCTACTTAAGTGTTTTGTTAAACATATCATCAAACTAATGCACATATATTCCTAACATTTGCTTTTCGCATAGTTTCTTTTGACTTATGTGGTGCACCTGCCACTTTTTAGAGATGCATGATGGCTATATTATCTGATGTAATTGGAAATAATTTCGAAGTGTTCATGGACGACTTCTCCGTCTTTGGACATTCGTTTGATGAATGTTTAAATAATCTTCGTTCGGTGCTCAAAAGGTGTGTGGAAACTAATTTGGTGCTCAATTGGGAAAAATGTCACTTCATGGTGCAACAAGGCATCATTCTTGGGCATAAAGTCTCTAGCAAAGGCCTTGAGGTGGATAAATCCAAGGTGGGGGTCATTGAAAATCTTCTGCCACCTAATTCTGTTAAAAGAATCCATAGTTTTCTTGGTCATGCGGGTTTTTATCGGCGTTTCATCAAGGACTTCTCTAAGTTATCTAAGCCGTTGTGCAACTTGCTCGAGAAAGATGTGCCTTTCAAATTTGATGATGAATGCTTGGAAGCATTCGAGACTCTCAAGAAGAGTTTAATAACCGCACCAGTTATTATGGCACCTGATTGGACATAACCTTTTGAGATGATGTGCGATACAAGTGATTATGCAGTGGGAGCAGTTCTTGGGCAGCGCAAGAATAATATCTTTCATGTGATCTACTATGCTAGTAAGACGCTAAATGGAGCTCAAATAAACTACACCACTACTGAGAAGGAGCTCTTGTCTATAGTTTTTGGTTTCAAAAAATTTCGATCTTATCTACTTGGGACAAAGGTGACAGTATTCACTGATCACGCTGCCATTCGCTATATGGTCTCAAAGAAGGATTCGAAGCATAGACTTATTCGTTGGGTGCTCTTTCTACAGTAATTTGAGTTAGAAATCAAGGATCGAAAAGGTACTGAAAATCAAGTAGTTGACCATCTCTCTAGATTGGAGAATCCCTATTCTACTTCACATGATAAGACATTGATCAACGAATCTTTTCTGATGAGCAGTTGTTCACAGTTCAAGAGGAAGAACCATGGTTCGCAGACATTGTGAACTATCTTGTCAGCAATATAATGCCTCCTAATATGAATGCGGCTCAAATGAAGAAGTTTCTGCATGAGGTGAAGTGGTACATGTGGGATGAACCATATTTGTTTAGACAAGGAGCTGACCAGATCATCAGGAGATGTATCCCATTCTGTGAGACGGAGGGGATATTATGAGATTGTCATTCCACAGTTTATGGTGGACATTATGGTGGTGAAAAGACAGCAGCTCGTATTCTTCAAACAGGTTTTTTCTAGCCTACGTTGTTTAAGGATGCTCATCAGTTCGTTTTAAGGTGTGATCGTTGCCAAAGAGTTGGGAATCTTACTAGAAAGGATGAGATGCCTTTAAATATGATGTTTGAAGTTGAGGTCTTCGATGTTTGGGGAATCGATTTCATGGGACCATTTATCTCATCCTGCAATAATCAGTACATCTTGATGACAGTCGATTATGTCTCGAAATGGGTAGAAGTCAAGGCTCTACCGACGAATGATGCAAAGGCAGTGTTGAGTTTTCTTCATAAGCAGATATTCACAAGGTTTGGAATGCCACGGGTTATCATAAGTGATGAGGGGTCGCATTTTTCCAATCGTAAGTTCACTTCTATGATGCAGCGCTATAATGTGAATCATCGTATTGCTACTGCCTATCATCCGCAAACTAATGGTCAAGCCGAAGTGTCTAATAGAGAGATCAAGCGCATTCTAGAGAAAGTTGTTTGTCCGTCAAGGAAAGATTGCTATTTAAAGCTCGATGAAGCTGTTTGGGCTTATAGAACAGCATACAAGTCTCCACTTGGGATGTCCCCGTTTCAACTTTTCTATAGTAAGGGATGTCATTTACCTGCGGAGCTTGAGCATAAGGCTTATTGGGCATTGAAGAAGTTAAACCTTGATCTAGATGCAGCTGGGAAGAAGCGAATGCTTCAGTTAAATGAACTTGATGAATTTCGACTTCAAGCGTACGAGAACAACAAAATATACAAGGAAAAAGTAAAAAGGTGGCACGACAGGAAGCTATCTCCTAAGTCATTTGTGCCGGGGCAACAAGTTCTTTTATTCAACTCTCGTCTCCAACTTTTTCCTGGAAAGTTGAAATCAAGGTGGTCTGGACCATTTATCGTCAATACTGTATTTCCACACGGAGCGGTGGAGATTTTTGAGAACGATCTGGGCCAAGCATTCAAAGTAAAGGTCAGAGATTGAAGCACTATTATGGGGAAATGGTAAACCGGGAAGTGGTTAGTGCCATTTTATTGTCAACTTGATCGAACTATTCTACGTCAAGCTAATGACGTAAAAGAAGCGCTTCTTGGGAGGCAACCCAAGATATGAGACCATAGGAACCCTTAGAATTTAGTACTCTATCCAAAAACCCAAAAAAATTAGAAAAAATTGGCTGAAAATATTTTTCCAGGAAACTTCCAGGCGCCCGCCTGCAGGTTCCAGGCGGCCGCTTGCTGGTAGGCGCCCGCCTGCTGGTTCCAGGCGACCGTCTGCGGCCTAAATTTTTGAAAATTCGTTTCAGCTTATAAAAAAACACAAAAAAAACACAAAAACAATTCCACAACACTACAACCCCATTACCCACGATTTCCTTCTCCAAATCAACCACAAACCCCACTCATAATCTAATTCTAACCCTAATCTTACCCTATATACACACAACCTCTCCATATACTCCCATATACTTTCAACTAACAAACCCTTTCATACACACAAAACACAACTCTACAACTCTTATTCTCGGTTTCAATGGCCCCAAAGAGATCTCGAACTGTCGATAGCAGCAGCACCATTCCGACTGCTGATTCTTCAAGGGGTACTGCTGCGAGGCCCCGATTGTTGGATAGGGCTGCTGAGGAGGAGTATGCTAGGCTTCTAACTAAGCTGATTCTGAAGGAGAGGGGATTTTTACCATCGGGGAGGGATGGTGAGTTATTGTCGATGATTGGAGAAAATGGTTGGATTACTTTTTGCGAGTCGCCTGAGGCGGTCCCGATGAGTGTTGTTCGCGAGTTCTATGCGAATGCCAAGGCCGAAAAGAATGGGTATTCTGTTGTTCATGGGCTTACTGATTATCAGCCGGAGGCGATTCGCCGTGTTATTGGGCAACGACAAAGGAAGCCCCAGGAGGAGAATTGGAATGAGAAGACCCCTGAGGATTTTGACTCAGATTTGATTATTGCTACTCTCTCCCAGCCGGGCACGGTGTGGAAGTTTAAGACGGGATCCAACGAATATCATTCTTTCCCGGCTGTTGCGATGAACAGGTATGCCCGTGCGTGGAATGCCTTTATTTGTGCTAATATTTTACCTTCTTTGCATGCACATGAGGTTATAGTTGAGAGAGCCAGGTTGTTGTGGGGGATTCTGAATGAGGAGTATTATGTGGACCTTGGTGAGTTCATCTACCAAGGGATTTTAAAGTTTTTGAGGGGGAGGACGCATAACAACATCCCTTATGCCTCTGTTGTCATAAAGCTGTGCAAGGCAGTTGGAGTCCACTGGCCTTCTTATGAGCAGCTACAGATGTCGGCCGCTCCTATTGATTCATCGACGCTGAATGCGATGCAGGAGTGGACAGGTGGAGAGCCCGAGGAGCATGGTTTGGGATATCATCTTCCAGGTCGACGTCCAGCAGCTAGTGCTACGATGGCTAGGCCCAGTCAGGCTCATGGTGAGGCAGGTTCTTCTAGAGCCCAGGGAGGTGATGGTTCAGGGATGGCTGATATCCAGTACAGGAGGCTTTCCAGGAGGATGGATACGATGTACGAGTCGCAGAGTAGGTTTGCACAGGTCACCCTAGCACTTGGGACTGCTTTCAGAGGTCTTGGAGCAGACATCCAATGGCCCGTCTTTGTTGAGGACCATGCTTATCCGCCTCTGACACTCCACCCTCTGAGGGTGATGATGATGATTTCTCTGAGTAGGTATACCCTGTGTTCCTTTCTATTACCTTCACTGGGGACAGTGAAGTTTTTAAGTTTGGGGGTGGTAGTTAAGGAACATATTTGTGTGTGTGTCATGTAGTTGCATATTCATGATAGTTTAGTTCATATAGTTGCATATTTTTTCCATATAGTTTTTTATTTATTTATTTATTTATTTTATAGCTTTATTTATCATGTCATATAGCTCATGCATATACCATGATCCCTTTTGTGTTGCTTTACCAATTGATATGTGATATTGATGCGAGTGTAGTGATAGCGTTAGAGTGATGTTGAATCTTGTTAGGTTGGCATGCATGCTAGAAACACTTATAATTTCACTAAGTCCTAAGAGTATGCTTCAGGACTAGATTGTTGTCATGGTTTGATGGTTTTTGAGGTTAATCTATTGCTTATACTTAGAATGTATGATAGTCTCTTAATGATAAAAGGCATGAAAAGATAGAATTGGAGTAAAAATTGAAATTCATTGCTAGTCGTGGCTAGGCGTCAAATGGCTAGTAGCCGCCTCGTATTATGCGAGTAGTCTAGGGTTGAGCAAGATGGAGTGAAATACACTTGCTCAGAAATTGAAAAAAAAGAGAAAAAAGCATTGAAAAAGAAATTGAGAAAAAAATTGAAAAAAAAAGAAAAAAAAGAGAAAAAAATATGGTTTAATGCATAATTGATCACGAGTGAGCTCTTTGGTATTCGAGTTATTAAGTTCTTAGGGGACTTTGTGCCTAGTGACCTAAGAGTTTTATAGTCTGGGATCTGCTAACCTAACGATCGCTAAATGGATGACATTGCATAAGTCTTTTGTGGACCTCACTCATTACACGATCAAATAAGCATTTGTTTATTGTGTTGAATAAAAGCATGATTCCGTAATAAGCTCCAGTGATCTTGAAGTGTTATAAGTCATTTTATGTCTAAATATATTCTTCGTATAATCTTGTGATTGCCTTGAGGATAATTGAGTTGTGATAATTGATCTAGTTTCGAAGCATATTTGTTAAGCATTCGCACACACCATGTTTCTAGTTGTATGTTAGCGTGCGTGATTTGATTGATCTTTAGTCGTCTAATTGCATTTGTTGAGATGTTATGTGTTGGTTTTTAGTCATTGCGATGGGGATTGCTGCATTTCATGTAGTTTGCATTCATGCATTTTTTTTATTTTTTTTGAGTCTGTGACGCTTGAGGACAAGCATCGATTTAAGTTTGGGGTGTGATAAGTGGCATTTTATACCACTTAGAACATCTTATAATGGCTTGAATTGATGTCTTGAAATCAAGTATTTTGTGTATTTGATGCGTTTTCTAGTGTTTTTGCATTTCAGGGTATAACTTGCGTAATTAGGGAGATTTCATCATAATAAGCCTAGGGAAGTACTTGGAACCAGTTGCGGGGAGTTGTGCGAAGAAATCAGCAAAATCAGGAGCAAAAAGATGATTTTTCCAGAAGGTGTGCAGGCGACCACCTGGGATATGCAGGCGACCGCCTGGAGATGCAGACGCCCGCGTGGGAATTGAGGCGGCCGCCTGGGGTCGTAATTTTAGAATCTGGATTTTCCAATTTGAGTTCTACTGGGCTTCTAACGGTGTTGTTTCTTGTGGACTTCTATATAAGTAATCTTGGGAGACGTTCCACAATAACAAGTAACAAGCAAGGAGCAAGGAGAGAAGATTAAGAAGACCGTTTTAGCACACCATAATGAAGAAGAGGAAGCATACGTTATCTTGTGATTCTTTTATTCGTTGTAACAGTGGATGCTAGTTTTCTACTGGGAACTTAATACTCTAAATTGTGACGTACTTTATTTTATAAGTATTTTTATTAGTTTATATCGTTGTGTTATTATCATGTTTTCATATGAACCCAGGGTGATGATGAGTTCTATCATGGGTTAATCATGATCATGGGGTCGTAGCGGATTTACTATGGATTTCTTTAGTTAATTGTTTAATACCTTGGTAGTGATGATTATAGATATCTAGCATAGGTTGTGCTTATTTGTCTTATGTGCGTCGCGAATATAAGATAGCTTGTTAATCTCTTGTGAAACGACAGTGAATCTTGAGATTTAGAACTTACCATGCTAGCATAGGTTCATGTATTGTATGCATGAGTGGGTAACTCTAACCGTTTTACTTGCCCTGTGTAATCATAATGAATAACTTGCGCTTAAATCGTTATGTTGTCAAATTCTGTAGACATATAGGGTCTCAACATAATTAATGCCTATTCAACTTCTATCTTAATTGTGGATGCTTTGTAGAATGGTATTTCTGCAACGAAAGTTGGCTTTTATCAGTTTCGTGTTATTCGATTAATATCATCACCGTTACATGCTAAGGGTAATAACAATTACTATTGAATGAAGTAGTATGAAGTTATGATCTCATGTGTGTTAATATTGTTAATTCAAGTGTTAATTTAAGTGTTTAATTCTCGTAGTTAATCGTAGTTAATAATTAGTTAATCAACCTTAAGTGTTATTGTCATGACATTGAGAAGTAATCATACATTGTGAGTAAGTGTTAATTGAACATAATTAGTCAGAGTCTTTGTGGGAATGAACTAGAAATCATTCTATATTACTTGTGAACGCGTATACTTGCGTGAATTATTAGCGCATGCTTTGTGCCTAACAGCTTGAAGACATACTTTGAACTGTTGCGATCCATGGTTATGGTAAGTAGGGACATTGTATATATTATTATTATTATTATAAAAAGGTTTATATATAAGATGTATGTTGTGAACCCCAAACTTCTGACCCGGGTTTGGAGGGCGCCATAGGTTTGATATCAGAGCTACAGTTTAAAAGTCACCGCCACAAGCCTAGATTGTCGGGAATGGGTAGAGGGTTAAGATTAGAATTAAGAAATAGAAAATAGAACGTCGAGGGGTTGAGTGTGATGAAATGGTAGGTTTAGTATGAATCGTGATGAGATTCAAGATTCTTATCTAGCCACGTAATTTCCAGATAGCAGTGATGGCAGATTCCCCTATCCTGGTATCATCTGATCATTCGGAGACTTCAGTTCAAGGACCGTCATCTGATCCACGCTTGGCTCTTCCACCAACGAATGCTATAATACCAGTTGTGACGGTTGCTGTTGAGTGGCATTTATGACACTTTATAACGCTCTGTAAAGCTCTGAATTGGTGTATTTGTACTCAAGTTATTGGTGTTTAAATGTGTTTTCTAGTATTTTTGCATTTCAGGCATTAAAGGTGAATTAGCATTGACTTGATGCTAATACGGTGTTAGGATGGTGTCCAAGGAATAAAGGCTCATGAAGACCAGCACATTGCAGCAAGAAAAGAAGGTAATTGCAGTTTTTCCAGAAGGTCGGCGCGTCTGCGTTGTGCTAGCGCGCGCCCGCGCCAGAGAAGCAGAATGTCAGCGCGCCCGTACTGGTGAAGCACGCGGTCATGCCAGGTCGGAATTACATATTCCTGTTTCAATTAGAAGACTGTTTTTCTGGGCTGTTGGATTAATTGGGTTGCTATTTAAAGACAATAAAAAGTCATTTTTCATAACAAAGCTCAAGGAGAAAATGAAAAAAATGAAGGCGAAGAAGATCTAGTTTTAAACTTGTGAATCTTTTTTCTAAGTTGTAATCTTGGATGCTCGTTTCTTGTTTTGTTGAACGTAATACTCTGGATTATGTATTTGGTTTATTATTTGTTTTATAAAGACTACGTTTATTATACCATGCTTTTATCGGAACTCACGTTGATGATGGGTCCGATTATGGGCTAATCGTTATCGTGGGGTTCTAGCGGATTTATTTATGGATTTCTTTAGTTAATTTTTTCTATGCCTTATTGTGTGGTGATTGTATGATAACCTAGTATTGGTTGTGCTTATTCGTCTTATGAGCGTCGCGAACTTATAAGATAGCGTGTTAATCTTTAATGAAGCGACAGTGAATTTAAGGATTTAGAACTTGCCATGCTAGCATAGGTTCATGTGTTATTGTTATGCATGATTCGTAGGTAATTTTAACCATCTTACTTGACCTATAATCACGATAGATAACTTGTGCATTAAACCGTTATGTTGTCAATTCTATAGACATATAGGGTCTCAATATAATTGGTGTCTATTCAGCCTCTATATCTTTGTGGATGTCTGGTAGTATGGTACTCGTGCAACTAAAGTTGGCGTTTATCAGTTTCGTGTTATCTGATTAGTGTCATCACCATTACATGATAAGGTTAAGAATGAAAAGGCTATTGAATGAAGTATTTAATGAAGTTAGAATTCCATGTTTATGTCATATATTATTCAATTCTCTTTAACTCATAGTTAATATTCTCTAGTATAATTCTCAATAGTTAATCGTAGTATATCAAAACCCAAATTGTTATTCGTCTTAGCATTGAATAATAGCCATATCATTGTTGCATAAGTGCATAAATCACAAAGTTAACCTAAACCAGTCTCTGTGGGAATGAACTAGAAATAATTCTATATTACTTGCGAATGTGTATACTTGCGTGAAATATTAGTGTGTGTTTAGCGGCTAACATATTTTTGGCGCCGCTGCCGGGGCCGGGGACTCGGTGTTAATTTTTAGTTTATGTGTTTTATCATCAGTGATCGTTGTCACACCCCCAACTTAAATAGCGAAATAAATATAGCTATTACATCTTTTTAATGAAGAATACACAACCAAAATCCAAGATCTTACAGTTTAGGGTTTGGAACAGCCCAACACTACCAACTATTACACCTGATTACAAATACCGAGTCCTCACACAACTATTATTACTTATTCTACCTGAGCTCGAACATAAGCATCAGCATCACAGGTCTTACGGGCAGTCTGCTTGAATCTAACCATAGCTGCTAGCTGTAATATAAGGGTAAAGCAAGAAGTGAGCCAAAAGCTCAACAAGTGCTAATAGTACAACGCAAAACATAAATCGAGATATACCTTTAGGAATGACAATGGAAAGACATAATCAATGATAACGAGAGATAAAACTTATGTGAGTTGGCATCATTTTGCTTGCATCAAAACAAATTTTAAAATCATTCTTAATCAAAATCATTTTATGACGCTACGGATTACAGCCGGTGATCAGCCGCGAAGTAATCCCGAACCTCGCTGGGTTCTAAAACATTATTGGGAATCCCTAGGCAACTTTTAAGCCTAATATAAGTGTGGAAAGGACTCGCATCTCAGTCCAGATCCACCATTCAAAGAAAACATTTATCCCCCTTTGGGACTGAAAAATCCACATTTTAATCATTTTAAAAACTGATGCCGATTTATGACAAAATCTCTTTCGACTGTAATCATTTTTATCAAGGGATTATAGATCAACTTGAAACACTGGAAATATGACACTAAATCTCAGGGCCATGATCCACTAGACTTTACTATATTAGGGTAATTGAGAGGATTCCATAAACAAGAACTTTGACAAGGAAATTGAGCAAGGCTATTGGATAATATGAAAGAGTAATGCCAAACTAGGCTTAAAGCAATGGTTGTAGACAAGGTATAGGTATTAGAACATCAAGAAGATAAGCATCACTGGTTCCAATAGGATAGAGGTGTTAAAATATAAAGAAAGCGATCATCAGCTCAAGATATAACAGGGTATCAAGCTTTAGGGTAAGGATAGGGTTATCAAACAATCATGAATGAATTTAAGAAATGATTGGCTTTTAGGTATCAAGATAAAGTTTCTATCGAGGTTATTTCAAGAGTTGAATCAAAGCATCAGGGTGCAATATCAAGATTTCTCAGGGATCAATAGCATGATAATCAAAAGGATCAATAAAGTATTATAACAAATCTCTATTTTATCATGGCATTAAACTATCATGAAAGACTTTTGAACTACTTGCAATACATACTCGAGGGTTCATGGCATCTCTATGTAACTCAAAGATAAACAAAAGATACGCTTGATTTAAATATATCAAAATGACTCAGGATAATTGCATCGATATATATATGAACTGTTTACAGTAAATACGAAGGTCAAGTTGAATCACTTGCCTTGAGATAGACTGGTCTGGTCTGACTGGTAGGAGCAACAACCGGAGCTTCACTCGACTTTTATGGCAAGTTTTCCCTCGTCTCGAGATCCTACATAAATAATAATAATCCTCATTATAATATATTCTTACCATCTTAACCTATTTACAACCCGAAATTAAACATGGATGGCACTTAGGCCTATACGCACTTAATTCATATCCACCATTATATTTTCAAATGTACACACGTAGCCACATAATCACATATCGTATATTAATACCAAATAACATCATATACACCATAATGCCACACTAGGCTTGGATGATCTCGACTCACCACTTAAGTCACTTGGTCACTATCTAAACAAAGTCTTCAAATTTGGGCTTCCTAACTCAATGTGCCTTTCCTAAATTATCCAAAACCTATTGACCCTCACTTGTGCCTTTTGCTCTACTGACCTTATACTATCTTACAACTATGGTGGTCGACCTAATACTCACTTCTAAGTGTTCTAAAGCTATGTGATAAGTGAAAGTGCTCACTGGTGCAAATTTCAGAATGGTAACTAAGGTTTCTTGGGTGCATTAGACACTCTTAAACTACAAGTTTTTCTTCAAAATTTTTACACAAGACTCTCCTGACCTAAGGGCATCTCAAAAGCTTGATGTGGCTCAAAGGCCTGACTTGGGCCTTCTTGGGCCTAAGCTAAAAGTCCAAGGTTCCCCTGTTTTTCTGGGCAGAAAATGCCCTGACTTGAATTAACTTGTGACACATGGTTCTAGCTCATATCCTATGAACTATGGTTGGAAAAACTTCTCTGACATACCCTCTAACTAAGGCCCAATTGGGCCTAATGAGGGCCTACCCATGACATGGCCAAATCTCCCTATTTCTAAGTTGCAACAAAACTGCCCCCTGCTGGACAGATTTTGTTATTCTACTTGTGCACCTAACCAAATGACATGAAAACCTCCAACCAACTCCTAAAACCTATTATATACTCCCCATACTAACTTCTGGTAGCTTGGGCCTCAAAGTGCACATCAATGACATGGTCAAAACTCACTCTAAACCTCAGGGTACTAAACTGATTTTTCTGCAGAAACTATAACTCTCATTTTTCCAAGGCTTTGACTTGACAAACCTATCTAACAACAACTCAAAACTTAAACAAAGACTTATACATGGTATTCTACTGAACTAACTCCTTTATTCTCAAAATAACATTGGGTGAGATCATCCATGCCTAAAAACAACAACATGCAACTAATTATATAACATGCAACTCATGGAAAGCACATAACAAGATTTCGGCTAGGCATAAAGTTGTAAATGCTTGCAAAATCGACTTGCACCTAATACTTATCCTTAATAATTATGAAATATAACTCCTTTTAAGTATTAATAAGAAATTTATCATGGAAACAATCTATTTAAGCACATCTATTTCGAATTTTATAGATAACAACATGATTTCGAAAAGAATAGCATGCAAAACATGGTTGATCATCATTTTAATATCTTAAAACTAGCATGCATGGCTAAACATAAATTTATAATGAGATTTCAGTAGCATGCAAAGGATTTTAAAGCATGATATCTCCATAAAGCACTTAGTTAGCACATATATATAATATATCTCATAGAGAGCTCTTGAATTCACAAGAATCAAGAGTTTCTCCTTGGAGATCACATAAGAACTACACATGCATCCATGGAACTTCAACTTCCAAGTCACAAAATACTTGGAAAGTATGTAATATGAATGTAGGTAAAAGATTTACACTTGGGAAGGTGAAGAATGAATTGAAAAATGGAAGGGGGGTGGGGAATTGGCCTTCGGCCGAGAGTAAGGTGGGAGGGGGGAGAAGAGAGAAATTTTTGTGATGTGTTGGAGTGTGAAATGATGAATGACTTCTCTCCACTTTGATTTGTTTGTTTTATGCTATTTGGTTGACAAATAATGAGTGGAAGTGAGAACTTACAAAAATGTCCCTTGACTAAAGTTAGGCCATTTTGCATGCAAGGCTAAGGTAGTAATTTGGTAATAATCAAATGAGTTAGTGGGGTTGGAAAAGTCTTATTTGCCCTTTGAGAGAATAGAAAGATGATTTGCATGCATGGTCTCTTATGTAATTTGATAATTATAACAAATAAAATTTGTAAAGATTTATTTTTATAAAATAAAATACAAGTTCAAAAATTATAAAATTTATACCATAAAATAACTTGGATTTTTAGAGACTTTATAAAATCATTTTCAAAATTTGTGAACAAAATGCCTTTTAAAAGAAGATTTTTCCAAAGCTTAGAATATTCCTTATAAATCAAAAATAAAGAAATTAAATAAACTCTTGCTTTGAAAAATCATATACTACCCAAAGTAAATTTATAATGCAGAAATTTTCACTCACACAATCGTACAATCATTGAATATATTTTCATTTGACTTAATATTATACCAAATTCACAAATAATATTACATAAAATGTCGGTCGTAACACAGACCCTTGAAGTTGACTCAACAACTTCCATCTTCATCTCCTTCTCCTTTTCTAACTCACCAACTAGTGCAATGGATCCTCCTTTCTTCTTTCCTCTCTCCATCCTCTCATCTTGCTCTATTTCAAGCTCATAAGTCTTCAGGGTGCCATACAGTCTCTCCAAAGTAAATTCTTTATAATCTTGTGGGTTTCTTAATGAGACTGTCATTGGTTTCCATTCCTTTGGAAGAGATCTAAGGAATTTCAGATTGGAGTCTTTTGTCTGATAGACCCTTCCATGCAGCTTCAGAGCATTTAGTAGTTTTTGAAACCTACTAAAGATGTCAGTGAGAGACTCACTTTCCTCATTATGAAAATGCTCATATTGCTGAATCTGTAGTTGCATCTTGTTTTCTCTGACTTGCTCAGTGTCATCACAGATAATCTGTATATTATCCCAAACATCCTTGGAAGTTTTGCAATTGATGATGTTGTCAAACATATCACCATCAACTCCATTGAACAAGATATTCATGGCCTTTTTATCCTTCCTGACCTGTTCAATATCAGGATCAGACCATTCATGCCTTGGCTTGGGGACAGATGGCTCATTTCCAGTTGCAGCTCTCATTGGTACATGAGGGCCTCTTTCTATGCAATCAACATAGGCCTCATCTTGAGAAAGTAAATGAAGATGCATCTTTACCTTCCAGTTATGGTAATTATCTTTATCGAGAAAAGGAATCTTGACTCCAACATCCTTCTTGTTCATCTTGCTGTGTTGTTGTGATCTTTAAACTCTTTGTTCTTCAAGAGCTTGCTTTGATACCAATTGTTAGTCCGTTAACAATTCAACAAGAATTACAGAAGGGGGTTGAATGGAATTCTTGAAACTTTTTCTTAAATAAAATTGTTCTAACTTAAATATATATATATCAGTGTGAATTGATTTGCAGAGTGCGGAATAATAACTTCAAAAGAATCAAAACACAAGTAATTAAAAACACAAGTCTTTAAAAATTTTCTGATGGATTTGAATGTATCCACCAGAGATATATAATATATATCGAGAGAACTCTGTGTAGCAAAAAGCTCATAGCTGCTTACAAATGTTGAACAACTAAGAGTGCAGAGAAATGCTAAGAATACAGCTTACAAATATTTCTCTCCTTGTATCTCAGTTAGTTATTCTATTTGCTGCTTCTTGGTTTATATATCACCAAGATTACAAAGTAATAAGACAAGATAATAAAACAAAAACTATCAAGTCTAATACTATGCTACTTCATTATACTATTCCAACATCTTTGAATATCTTCATAATAGCATGGAAATGGCAATGCTTCTTTGTTCTCGAAAACCCAGTTGAATAGGATAACATGTTCCATTTACATACAATCGACGCATGTGACTGTGTTGTCACTGTCAACGGATGTTTGAATTGATTATCCGTTGATTACATGATCATCCGTCGATGGCTTTGTTGATCATCCGTCGACAGCTTTGTTGATCATCCGTCGACAGCTATATTGATCATCTGTCGATAGCTTTGTTAATCATCCGTTGGTAGCTATTTGGCACTTGACTTCATTTTATTTATGCAAAATTACAAGACATCATTTATGTACAATTAATCAACATATTCTGCATATCTAGTTAAAGTCAATCATGACTTATATGCTATTTCAAAATCTATACAAAGGTGTATGTAGAAATGTGCTACAGACTTATTATTACATAAGCTACTCACTCGATGGATAATAAATCATCATCCGTCAGAACTATATTGAGTCATCCGTCGGGACTATAATCCTTATCTGTCGAGTGCTACATTTTTCACTAAGTAAAATCTACCAAGGTATTTTGTTAATGAAATCATCAAGTACACAACATATACACAACAGTACTATATGCATATATGTGTATTGTTTGACTATTTTAATCGTAACTTTCAATCCGTAAGTCAGATTTGAGTGAAACGAAGGGTACATAGAAGCTTATAACAAATAGAATCAAGTGATAATAAGTATTGATAGATACTTGTGATGTCTATACAGAAGAATCAAGGTGTAGGAAAGAAAAGCTGATAGTCAGTGATTAGGAGTCGGTGAACGAGAACAAGTGAAGCATAAGCAGAGTGAGAAAAGGCAAGTACTTTTGACCCTTTCTCGAGATATATTATAACGACCGAGAAATTATGCTTGTATTATATTCTAATAAAGGTGATTTATGTGTATTATTATGTGATTAAATATGTTGAGTCATAAAACCCTAATTGCTATGTGCTACGTGTTGTCTGTTTTGATCGGAATGTGTTTCGAGAATTTATCGAGTGTTTTATTGTAAGTTATATATTTTATATCAAAATTTGTGCAGCTCAAACAGTGTTTTAAAAGCCCATATTTTAAACAAAATCATGGGCCCTATTTTTCCAAGTATGGCCTATACCACATCGATATTTTGAACATCTAGACATTTTACAAATTTACCTTTTTCGCGAAAAATGACTTTTCTGGGCCCCTTCGGGTGTCAAAAACCCCACAAAATCACATTTTTATTTTTATAGGATCATGAAATTATCAAACATCATTTTTCTTTGCATTTTTGTATTATTCACAATTTTTGGGAATTTTTGGCATATATTTTGTATTTATTGGATATTTAAAAAATCATAATTATACCCAAAAATTATAAACATTGGGGCCAAATAATTTTTTAGATGTGTAATTAGACCCTTAATTTTATTTAGGGGTATTATTTTAGCTAGTATAAATAGTTGAATAATTATTACTTATTAATGAGTTAATTATTAAAAAAAATCAGAAAAATAGAAATTAGAGAGTGTTGGTGAGGTTTGTGTTCTTGGAGGAGGAAGAAGATCAAACTGTGATTGCGAGAGAGTTACTAAACCACTGACAAAGCTCGAGTAATCAAAATCATCCTTGTGAAGAGACGAATCTATTGATTCCAACAACATCAACTGAGGTTGGTCAAATCTTAAAATTGATTTTCTTGTGTTCTTGGCATGAATTTCGGATTTTTGAGTTTGAAGAATCGTTTGATTGTTTTGATGATTCAGTTAGCTTTATCATAGTCTTAGGAGTGATTTGATATATTTACCTTGATTTTATAACCCCTGGAGCGTTATGTCGAGTTCTTGGTTTTTAGTGTTTTTGATTTTGTTTTCTTAAGATTTATAGATGTTGGGGATTGTTATTGTTGATGGGAAGTGATTATAGATACACAGGACATTAATTTGGCATAAAAATCGAGTTGTTTGGTTACGAATTAAGCAAAAACGACCTCGCGGGACTTGGAGTTGAAGGTCGCCGGTTTTTGGTTGATTTTCGCCGGAGAAGGTGACATAGTTGGCGTCGGTGACAACAGGGCAGGAGGCTTAGCTATAGGAATGATTTGGAATGAATTTGCATCAAGAACGGAGCAAGATCATCCCGTTTGACCCATGATTTGAGCTCGCCGGAGTCCGGCGATTCTTCGCCGGAAACCTGTTTTTCCAGAAACCGGTCAGTTTTCTTCCCGACCCGGTTGGCTGCCCACGACCCGGATTTTAACCCATTACGACCCGGTTTCGATCCAATAATCCCCAAACCCTGTTCCTGAAACATGTTTTTGCATTTTTAATTAATTACTTTTATTTTATGAAATAGAAAATTAGTTTTGTAAATTATAAAAATCAAATTAAAATCAGATTTAAAAATCTAAAATATTTTATAAATAATTTATAAATAATTTTATTAATTTAGAAATTTGAAATTATAATTATAATTATTTATTTATTTAATTATTTATCTAATTATTTATTTAATTATTTATTACTTAATAATTAAATAATTATTTAAAAAATCAGATTAATTAATTAAATCGTTTAATTCGATTGTTAGTTCGATGATTAATTGAGCGAGTAACTCATAAATATTCGAGTTGTGTTTCGAGAAATTAGAAGTTGGCATGTGAGTATCGATTTATTTATTTATGTGATCAGATTTCGTAATAGTTATTCGATTTAATTAGATAATTTGTAATAAATTGTAATTAATTTTAAAAATTAGGGAATAATTATTTTAAAATATAATAATTTTTAATTAATTATTTAAAAATATAATTAAGGTTTAATTAATTATAATTGATTTATAATTAATTAAATCTTGTTTATTGCGTAATAATTAGACCGTCTATCCGATTTGAGCGAAACGAAGACCCTTAGACTCAGACTAATGAACCAATTCTATTAAAAATAATTATAAATCATAATTTTTTTCAAAAGCGAGTCGGCGTATGATAAATATTTGTTTGTGGACCCTATTTGTGCTAAAAATGAGTTTAATAAATTCCGAAAAATTAGGAATCGAGTCAGATAATGTTTGTAATACGAATATAAGTCTAGTATAGATTCTAAAAATATTTATAAGTCTAAATTAATTATGTGCCTTATGTGCTATGTGATTTACGTGATTATGTGAACTCTATGTGTTATATAATTATATGCGAGTCGGATAGAATCGTATGGGTAGACGATTAGGGCTACATGGTATCAACCTGAGATACGCGGATGAAGTAAGTCATCTAAACGAGTATCTTTCTTTGATAGATTCAGTACCAGCAAGGCAAATCAAGCCGGAGATAGAAGACTGTGAATCATACGAGGTGAAGTGCGCACCAGGCAAGTTTTTCCCCTATTCTAAGTTCAGAATAGTGAATTACATCCAACTCTCCATAACAGTTACACCTTGATAATTCTTGTTCATAAATACTGATACACAGTTATTGATCCTTTGTTTCTATTTCATTTCAATTCTTGATTTCTCCTAATTCATTGAATCCTCTATTCATATTCCAATACTTATACCCTTATTTACATATACTCTGATATATCCTGATGTTGGTATACATCGAAAGCATACCGATTGTTTCGGATGCTAAGCTATGGACTGGATGGTTACGATACGGGACGGGTATGAACCGACCCTTGATTATTAGGTCATAGTTTCCTGGGTACCCCATATATTGGTTGGGTCTATACAGTTGGGTATAGATTCGCACTATATCCTGACTGATCAGCATCTTATAGTGCATATGTTGGTTCTTGTTTCCAGTCTCGTTCATTTGGCATTCGCCAACAATGGCATTTATTATTCTCTACAGATTCAGATGGTTGTTCAAACCAACAGATTACCGGTTCATTTATTCTTCTCTCTTTATATTATATATATCTTGTTGCAGGGTTGTTGAGCAATTTTGGCTCACCCCCTTTTATTATTATTCACCTTGTTTTTCAGTTAAGGTTGAGAATGAAACCCATCAGAACTCGAGTAGTCAAGAAGTGAGTCAATCTGCGGGACCTCATAATTCCAAGAGTGTTTGTCCCTATCCCAGAAGAGAGCTTTGAGTTTCCAGAGCAGGTGTATCAGGATAAGTGATAGTTGTAATTTGAATAAAAGATGTTTAGTTAAAAATTTGAATAGAATAATGGTTTGTAATAAAGAGAGTTCTTGAGACAGGTTGTTTAGAAATGTTGTAATAAAATGGTATGTATTTCTTGTTTTCAATCCTTAACCTTGAAAAGATCCTGAGTAGTAGTAGTTCGGGGTAATTATTTATTTATATTATGCTTGTACAGGTTCAGTAAGTAGTTAGTGTTAATAATGCCCCAAATCTATACCCCGGATTCAGAGAGCGTCATATATATATCAAGTGATTCCTAAACTATCTTGATATATGTTTGAAATAGTTCTATTTTATATTGCAAGTGCTTTGAAGCACGTAACCCTAAACCTTAATTCCAGTTATTGATCTTTGAACCATAAGCCTTATTCTTTGTAAATCATTGATTGTTGAATACCCAGATACGAACCACATATATACGATACTACTCCATAAATACATACAAACTAAGTACCGATCACTGAACCAAAATTGTTGAACACAAACCTTCATACCTTATATATCAGAAGACTAATCCTTATAACCATGAGACCTTGATTCTTCAGTTATATGATTCTTTTACCGGCTGATAGCCAATCCTTGTACTTACCTTGTTATATCCTATTGGTAATTGCAAACCACCTTATGCTTGAAGACCAGTGTTGTTTATGATTTTGTTTACTGATTACATTGTTTATTATGTTTTTATTATAGAATTGGATTGTTTTATAAAATGTGGACCAGATTCGTGGTCATACCAGATTGGTGGTCATGTTAGGCCAATGTGTGCCTTGGATCCAATATTTGGAGCAGCGTTGTGTGCCTTGCTCGGGGTTAGTGCGTGACTGATCAGCAGCCTAACCTTGGTTTTTAAAATAAAAATTAAACATCCAATTCTAATCATTTCTTGTAAAGAAACTTGATAACCTAAAATCATTTCATTTGATCATTGTTTAATCTTAGTATTGTCACTGTGACTCGCTGAGCTAGTTAGCTCATTTGTGCAATTCTGTTTATGTTCTTTTCCAGTTAAGAAGGAACTAGTTAGTAGCGAGGATCCTCAATCAAGTATGCGAGCTAGGATTCCAGGTTGAGCGGAATAAACTAGCTGAAGACTTTTATAATAGTTTAAGTTTGAAAGTTTGTAAGAATGTTTAATATTCATATGTAAGTTTAAATAGTTGGGATTTGGAACATTTATAATATAAGTAAGTTATGGCTTGTGTGCATACTTTAACCTATTGCGATCCGTGGATAACAGTAAGTAGGGTCACTGCATATCATTATTATCTTTATTATTGTCATAAGCAGGTATATGTATTGTGTGTGTATTGTGGACCCCAAACTTCTGACTCGGGTTTAGAGGATGCCACAGGTTTGGTATCAGAGCTACAAGTTATAAGTTAGTGATACAAGCCTAGATTGTTGGGAATGGGTAGAGGGTTAGGATTAGAAGTAAGGAATAGAAAGATAGAACTTTGAGAGGTTGAGTGTGACTGTATAATAGGTGTTAGTATGATTCGTGTTGAGGTTCAAGATTCTTACTTTGTGATGTGATTTTTAGATAACAGTGATAGCAGATTCCTTTATTCCAATACCAGCTGATCATTCCGAGCTTTCAGTTGGAGGACCGTCATCAGATCCACGTCCTGCTCTTCCACCGATGTTAGATATACTACCTCCTGTTGTGACGGCTGCACCACTGCGAGCTATTCCACCTCCTAGTATAAGGCCACCTATCCGAGGACCCCCACATGCTGATTTTGATTCTACTGGGCATTCAGTTGCGGGTTTACCTTTTCAATTTTCTCCATACCCTATTTCATACCATCAGTTTGAGGCGTGCCCTATGGAGCAGCAACATTTACAAGGACAAATCCAGGAGTTACTACATATCATGCATGCCAGAGATATCGGAAGTGGTGAGAGGCAGCTAAGAGAAAGGATCCAGGTGTTTCGGAGAGTAGCTTCTGTGAGGATAGCTAGAGCTACTCATGAGGACATTACCCCTGACTTTCTTATGGAGTGGGCTAAGTGGGTTTTAGAGGAGCTTGAGGAGATTGGAGGTTCATATCTGCCATGAGTTGGGTGACAGAGATGCAGAGACAGAGATATTGAGACAAAGTTGATGTGGTGATTTATATATGTACATTAGTATGTGTAGTATGTATTAGCAGACTTTTGGCTTGTATTTATAGATTAGACTTGCTGACTAGTGTGTAGGCTTATTGTACCCTTTTGCTTTTGCTGAAGCGTTTTCACGCTTGTACTGCCAAAACTTTGAAATATATATATATATATATATATATATATATATCACTACCTTTTCTTTTCCCAGCATTGTCATTTACATTACTACACCTGCTTTATCTTACTTTATTTACTGCACCAGTTATAAACTCTTGCGATACCATGTACCCTATGCCCTTAACTGTTTATATTCTGCAAAGAAGCATGCAATTTACTTAGATCAACTAGTACAAATATTTTCAAAAAGAGATATTTCTGTTTACACAAAACTTTTCAAAAAAGGATTTGATTTAAAGGCTAAATAAGTTGTTCGATTCTTTACAGAAAATGCCTCCCAGAAGAAATACTCGTTCTACCAACCACAATGAAGAAACCAACAATAACAACCAAGATAATAATAAACAAAATGTAAATCTAGGTCCCATTGACCCAACAGTAGCTTAGATTTTTCATATCTTGGCTCAATAAACAGTCAACCCAACTCAACAGCAGTTGAGACAGACCAATCCTCAGGTAACTTTTAAGACTTTTCAGGCGGTAAATCCACCGGAATTCAAAGGTTCTTTAGATCCGATTGAAGCGAGAGTTTGGTTAAAGGAGATAGAGAAGTCATTTGCTTTGGTTAAAGTGAGAGAGGAACATAAAGTTGAGTTTGCAAGTTACTATTTGAAGAATGAAGCCACCTACTGGTGGAAAACTATTAAAACATTGGAAGGTATGAATGTTATTACTTGGGAGAGATTCAAGGAATTGTTTCTAGAGAAGTATTTTCCCCAGTTTGTTCAGGATCAAATGGAATTGAAGTTCCTGGAGTTAAAGCAAGGAAATATGTCAGTATCGGACTATGAAAGTAAGTTTGAAGAATTGTCAAGGTTTGTACCGTCGTATGTGGATACTGATAGGAAGAAAGCTAAGAGGTTTCGGCAGGGTCTTAAGCAATGGATCAGAGGGAAGGTAGCCATCTTTGAATTGGACACGTATGCAGGAGTTGTACAGAAGGCCATGATTGCAGAGACGAAGAGTGAAATATCACATAAGAAGAATGAGAGTAAGAAGAGGAAGTTTGAAGAAAATGAGGGACAGTCAGGGAGAAATTTCAATTTTAGAAAGCAAAATGCAGGCGATAGAGGACAAGGCAAACGTCCAGCCACTGAGAACCAGCCAAATCAGCAGAGGCTAAATTTACGAGATTTCCAGGTATGCGGAAAGAAACACGGTGGAGTTTGTAATAAGTTGAATGTGGTTTGTTATAGATGTAATCAGAAAGGGCACTATTCAAGGGAGTATCGTAATCAGCCAGCTATAGAGCCAGTAAATAAGGACCAACCTACTAGGAATCCCGTAGTCAAAGTCCCAGCAATTGGATTTACATATTTTAAGTGCGGAAAGCCAGGACATATAGCAAGGGATTGCAAGACACCAACCCCAGTTAGTAATGCATTGAGAATCATAGGATCCACTCCAGTAATGAATGAGACTCCAAGGGCTAGAGATTTTGAAATGTCTATAAAGGACGCTGTCCAGGACATTGATGTTGTGGTAGGTATGCTTATTGTGAATTCTTTATGTGCTAAAGTGGTAGTAGATTCGGGAGCAACTCGATCATTTATTCATCAAGTTAAAAAGTTAAATTTTCCAGTTGAATGGTTAAATGAAATAATGACTATGGAATTAGAAAACCAGGAATGTGTATCTGTTAATCAAGTATGAGTGAAGTGTGAGATTGAGATTTCTGGTAATAAGTTTTATGTGGATTTGATACCATTTAAGTTAGGAGAGTTTGACGTTATTTTAGGAATATATTGGCTATCTAAGAACGATGCTCTAGAATAAACTGTCATAATAAGAAGGTAATTGTGAAGAGGCAAGCAAAGAAGTTCTTAACGATGATTCAAGCTAAGAAGCTGCTACGACAAGATATAAGCATTTTATTACTCATATGATCGATAAAAATCAAGAGCCAGGAAAACTTGAAGAAATTCCAGTAGTCAATGAGTTTTCAGACGTGTTCCCGGACAAGTTACTAGGACTTCCTCCAGGTAGAGAAATTGAGTTTGCAATCAACTTAGCACCTGGAACGGAACCAGTATCCAAGGTCCCGTACAGAATGGCGCTTGTTGAAATGAAGGAGTTAGTGAAGTAGTTGCAAGAGTTGTTAGAGAAAGGAGTGATTAGACCCAGTGTGTCCCCATGGGGTGCACCGGTATTATTTGTTAAGAAGAAAGACGGAAGCATGAGATTATGCATCGACTATCGGGAGTTCAATAAGCTTACAATCAAGAATAAGTATCCATTACCCCGAATCACTGATCTGTTTGACCAGTTGAAAGGATCCAAGTACTTCTCTAAGATTGATCTGAGATCCGGATATCACCAACTGAAAATTAAACCTGAAGATATATCGAAGATAACATTCAGAATAAGGTACGATCATTATGAATTTTTAGTGAAATCTTTTGGATTAACTAATGCCCCAACAACGTTTATGGACTTGATGAACAAAATTTTCAAGGAATATTTGGACAACTTTGTCATTGTGTTTATAGATGATATTTTGATTTACTCGAAGTCAGCAGAAGACCATGCAGAACAATTGAGGATATCTTAGGAAATTTTGAGGAAGGAAAAGTTGTATGCTAATTTCTCAGAGTGTGAGTTTTGGCTACAGGAAATTCAGTTCTTAGGGCACATAGTCATTAATGAAGGGATCAAAGTGGACCGACAAAGTTTGAAGCTATTATAAATTTGGAAAGGCTAAAAACACCAACAGAAGTGAGAAGTTTCTTGGGATTAACGAGATATTATCGACGATTTATTCAAGATTTCTCAAAGATTGTGATGCCTTTTACGAAGCTTACCAGGAAAAATGAGAAGTTTATATGGAACGAGAAATGTGAAGAAAGTTTTCAAGAATTGAAGAAGAGATTGATCACGACACCTGTTTTGTCACTTCCGGATGATCAAGGAAATTTTGTAATCTATAGTGATGCTTCTCATAAGGTATTAGGTTGTGTTTTGGCTCAACACGAAAAGGTTATTGCATATGCATCGCGATAACTGAAACCTCATGAGCAGAAGTATCCTACTAATGACTTAGAGCTAGAGGCCATAATATTCGCTTTGAAGATTTGGAGACACTATTTATATGGAGAAAGATGTGAGATTTATACGGATCATAAAAGTTTGAAGTTCATATTCACGCAAAAGGAACTTAACATGAGACAAAGAAGGTGGTTAGAGTTGATTAAGGACTACGATTGTACGATTAACTATCACCCAGGTAAAGCAAATATTGTGGTAGATGCACTAAGCCGAAAGGAGAAATTGATCGTGTTGACAGTACCAGAAGAGTTATACAGGGAATTTCAAAAATTGGAATTGGAGATCAGAGTTTGCAAGCCTAATGAAACAAAGATGTATATCATGAAGAAGTGACAGATCAATATATCAATCATTTGGTAGGAGAGGAGCTGTGTACTCAAAAGGATGACCAAGGTATTCTCAGGGTTTCTTCCAGAATTTGGATTCCACCAGTGATAGAGTTGAAGAATGAAATTCTACATGAAGCTCATAGTTCAAGGTTTTCAATCCACCCAGGGAGTACCAGGATGTACCGAGATTTAAAGGAAAATTATTGGTGGCCAGATATGAAGAGAGAAATTGTGGAATGGGTTAGCAAATGTTATACATGTCAGAGGGTTAAGGAGAAACATCAGAGACCAAGTGGACTATTGCAATAATTAGAGATTTCAGAATGGAAGTGGGAGCATATTTCCATGGATTTTATAGTTGAATTACCAAGGACAAAAGCAAACCACGATGCTATTTGGGTTATAGTGGACAAACTTACTAAATGATCTCATTTTCTGCCTATTAATGAAAGGTTTTCATTGGACAAGTTGGTTCACATGTATCTGAAAGAGATAGTAATTCGTCATGGAGTCCCTGTGTCTATCATATCCGATCGAGATCCAAGATTTAATTCGAGATTTTGGAGAAGTTTTGAAGATTGTTTATAACTAGATTAAATATGAGTACAGCTTACCATCTACAGACTAACGGTCAAAGCGAGAAAATGATTCAGACAATTGAGGAGATGTTGCGTGTTTATGCTATCGATTTCAAAGGAAGTTGGGACGAGCATTTACCTTTAGTAGAATTTGCTTACCACAACAGTTACCATGCCAGTATTGGGATGCCACCCTACAAAGTTCTTTATGGACGTTAATGTCGATAACCAGTATATTGGGATGAAATAGGAGAGCGCAAGATACTTGGACCTGAGTTAGTGTAACAAACGAAAGAAGTGGTTGAAGTTATTCGAAAAAGATTAATTGCAGCCCAAGAATGTCAGAGAAAATATGCAGATCAATCTAGGAAAAATATGGAATTTAAAGACGGAGATTTAGTATTGTTAAAAGTGTCACCGTGGAAAGGATTGACTAGATTTGGAAAGAAAGGAAAACTGAGTCCTGTATATGTCGGACCTTTTGAAATTTTGAAATGTGTCGGCAAGGTAGCCTAGAAACTGGAATTACCCCCGCATATTGAGCATATTCATAATGTCTTTCGTGTATCAATGCTTAAGAAGTATAATCAAACTTCCAGGCATGTAATTGAGTACGAGCCGATAGAACTTTAGGCAGATTTGTCTTATATAGAGAGTCCGATAGATATTCTAGAAGAAAGAGAAAAGGTGTTAAGAAATAAAGTTGTAAAGTTAGTAAGAGTATTATTGTGGAGAAACCCAAAGGTTGAAGAATCAACCTGGGAGCTAGAAAACGATATGCGAGAAAAGTACCCTCATTTGTTTTCTTAAGAGATTCTGAGGACAGAATCCTTTTAAGGGGGAAGGATGTAATATCCAGGATATATCGTATAATTATTTTTATCAATAAATAAGTATTTTGTATTTATTCTATGAATTTTGGTGAATTATCTGTTAAGTGGTATTTGTGTTTGGATGTTTAAATATGATAAAATTTGAGCATTTTAATTTTAATATGTCCAAAATAAAATATAGATAATTGTGGTATTTTTTTATTAATTTTTATGTTGTTATATGATTTTATAAATGATTTATGGATTTAATAAATTATTTTTCCGAGTATTTATAAACTATTTTGTATAATCGGGAACCAACTGACTTCAATCTTTTTTAAGTTTTTACAACCGGAAGTCTCGGGAAAACTCCTTCCTAACCTAATTGTAATATTTCGAGCATTTTCCATGTTCTAACTTTTTCGATCCGGAGTACGGTTTTCCCTGTGTTGGTCCCGACGCAAAATTTTCGATACAATATTCGTTTCGGTAAATCAATAAAACCCGTACTTTCGAGAAATAGGATATTTTGATTAAACTATTATATTATCTTCTCGTACTTCGTGTAACCAAAGCGTTGAGACAAAGTCTGTATTTACAAAATGTATTATTTTGGATAATTATCCTAAAACGGGTACCGATTTGAATCTGTTTTATTAAATAAATGTTATATTTTATATCCGGTATGATCCAACGGGGTACCAATATTCCGTAACTATAAATAGCCTTTACCATATTTTTTTTGTACATAAAATCATTTGCAGCCAGTTAAATATATAATTTCCAAAGAAAAACAATATATTCATAATAGTTTTTGAGAATCAAACAGAAGTTTCAACGTGTTATTGATATCCGATTTTGAAGCTCGAGTAACCAAAATAGGGGTATTAAAGAGTACTATCAGATTCTATAAGCCATAACACTGCTGAATCATCTGGTAATTTTATATATTTTTATTTATTTTCGAATTATTTTGGATTAAATTTTGAATTTTTGATTACGATGTTTTTTGTGTGATTTGATGCCTGCATGTTACAGATAATTTGATTCTAATAATTTTGGTATGTCATAATAGTCATTTGGAGTTCAGTAACATGCTCAAATCTGTGTTTTAATTTCGGATTATGAAATTAGGGTTTATACGCAGTTTGAATGTTTTCAATTGAAATTTGGGGGTTTCTACTTTAGGGGTTATTAGATTGATTGATTGGTATGGATGTGTAGAGCTTGAAAAAAGGAATTGTTTGGTGGTGGTCTCGTCAACAGAAGATCCCGGAGTTGGCCTGACCGGAGCAAGAAAAAACTTATCGTCCTGTTAGGTCACACACACTGTAGAGGGGGTGAATACAGTGTAAAATACAATCAAATCGAACTTTTAATATTTCAAGTAACAGAAAACAAACTTTCTTGAAACAATAAACTCTGTTACAGTATGGAACTGTTACCTCTCAGTGATGAACAAATATCTAACAATCTCCCCCAACTTGTAAATTAGCATAATATACAAGTTTAACAGATATTTGATGATGTCAAAAACATTAAGTACAAGTGCATGAGAATTAGACTAGATAACTACAACTTACAGTCCTTAAAGCTTTACCAATTTTTAACTTCTGATAAAAACTTCAGTCTGTACAAATATCAGAATTTAAGCAGTTATAGATCTTGACTTGGCTTCACTTTCTGATCTCTCTGATGTCAGGAGTTGTTCTGAGATAGTTCTTCAACAAACATCTCTTAGCATATCTAAGTTCATCAATCGTTCTCCTTTTAGCATCTTTAAGCTCTGCATTATCTTCACCAATTTGAAAGATTGCAGCCCTGAGATCATTAATCTTTGCTTTTCTTATATCCTGATCCAGTTTGATCAAATAAGCTTTATCAGACTCAAGATTGAATTCCACAGCCCTATAACCCAGAAAGGTAGTTATAATTTTAGCAGTGTTGGGCTTCATTTCAACTATATCACCCTTGTGATCTCTGTACTTTGGAACATATGTGCTGTCAGACTTAACAGAATAAAGTCTTTTCTGTCTCTGAATCTGATCCTTCAAATAGTTTCCAACACTTCCTGTCAATCTGTCATCCACTTGAAGTAAGAATAATACATGCTCTAGTTCTTCAAAATACTTCAATGGAATGGCATTTTGCCTTATATGATAAACCCTACCATCTGTCATAAAGTACAACAAGATGTGTTCTTTCAAGTAGGTATGGTAAACCATTTGTACAGATTCCAGTTGATTCAATCTCTTAGGAGTTACTCCAATACCTGGTTCATTTAAGGAAGTTGGATCATTGGTAGTGTTCTGTATTCTTCTTTCATCAGCACTTCCCAATCCAGTTTTATCTCTTGCTTCCTTTCCAGTAACTACTCTTGCTTCAAAACCACTTGCAGCAGTCTTCAAAGGTTGAGTCTGTTTTGCTTTAGTGAATCCTGGTAGGAGTTTCTTTGGTCTATCTTCTAATATCAAGTTAACTTGAGCTATGTCAGAGGTTACTTGCTTCTTTGGAATATCAGAACTTACTGTCTCTTGACTCTGAACAACTTGAGCCATGTCAGAGGTTGTTTTAAGAATTTTTCTTGAAGTCAGAGCAAGATCATCCTTTTCATCAGTGATTTCTTCATTCTCAGGAGGCACATAAACCTTGATAGGTTCACCAACCTTTTCTTTACCCTTGGATCTTGGATCTATCTACGGTTGTGATTTAGCCAATGTTGCTTCAGTATATGTCCTTTCTTTTATCACAATGCCTTTGAGTTCTGGAAGTGTCTTTTTACCAGAAGCTTCAGATTTAGATGTGACTTTTTCTGATTTAAGTCTGACTTCTTCTTCCATTAAACTTTCCAAGTCCATTCCTGGATTTTGCTGAAGAAATAACTGTCTTGACATTTCTTCATCAAGATCTAAAAGTTCATCAGAACTTATCCTTTTACCAGCATCAGAACTTGTCCTGTGACTTGTAATTTCATCTTTTCTTGATGAGAAACCTCTACCTTGACTATGACCTCTACCCATTCCAGGGTTTCCTTGATCATCCTTTTCATCATTCTTCCCTTTCAGTGTCTTGTTAGTCTTGCATTTGGACTTAATTACTTTCTCCCCCTTTTTGGCATCAGCAGGTAGTAGAAGAGAGACAAGCAATTCCACTGAGGCTTGGATTTCAGTAAGTTGAGATTGCTGAGCAGCTTGATTTTTCAGAATAGCATCAATCTGAGCTTGTTGTGTTTCTTGAGTCTTCTCAATATAAGCAATCCTATCAAAGGTAGGTTGGAAGAACTTTTTCTTATCAATCTTCTGAACTTGTTTTTGCTTCATTAGTTCTTCCCTTAAGAGATGTAACTCTGCATGAGTATTTGAATGAAGACCTTGTAAATGTTTAGTACTCAATGCAGTGACTCTAAGCTGTGTTTTGAAATCATCAGTATTTAACATCTCATCAGCTTTTGTCAATTGCTCAGCCAGATTCTGTGCAGAAGGAGCACAGGTGACTGAGTTCCATTCCTTAGTCCACTCTTGTCCTGCAGGAGTTTCACTCCAAGGTATTGGTGCTTCTCTTGTAACAAACTTCTTAACAAGTTCAGATTTAAGAACTGTTTGTTGAGGAGCATGTTCTGAAGGACCTGCTTTATCAGCATCTGCTTGTAGAGCAGCATCACCAGTATCTCCAGCATTTGCAGCATCAGAACTTACAGAATCAGTATCTTCTGATAAAACAACAGTGTGAGTAGCAATGGAGGCTTCAGCATCCTCTAATTGCTGATCTGGTTCTAAGTTCTGATCAACAACCATATCCTGATGCTCACCGAAATTCTGATCCTTAGCATCTAGATGCAGAGAAGGTGTAGTAGACAACTCTGGAATTTGAACAGCATCAGTAACATGTGTTGTTGAAGGATTAGTTGCTGTTGGAGCTTTTAAGAGAATTACTTCAGGCACAACCAAGGTCTGAATATCAATATCAGCACTGGTGCCTGGATTAACAGGAGATACAGATTTTTGAACAGGAGATATAGATGATGTGGTGGCCTTTTCAGTAATAGCTTCCTGAGTTGGAGTTGATGGAGAAGTAGAGACTGGAGCAGATTCCTTTTCTTGTGAGATCAGAGATTCCTGATCCCCTTCCTTAGCTGCTGCTTCTTCATCATCTGAAACTGGCCTTTTTGCCCTCTGTTTCTTGTATCGCTTTGTAGATATGGATTCCTTGGAAGTTTCAGGAACAGTCATTCTTCTAAGCCTCTTGAGAAGCCTAGATCCCCCAATTCCAGAATCCTTCTGAGAAGTCACTTTCTCAGCTTCTTTAACAACAGGTTCTGAAGAAGGAACCTGTTCCTCAGTATCAGATTCATCTCTCAAAGCAATCCTCCTTCTCGTTTGAGGTGTTTGAGGAATAGTCTTTGTCCTCTTAGGCTTAGAAGATGAAGGGTTCACAGAAGGTTCTGAGGATGAGGGTTGAACTGTCTGTGAAGTTGAGAGATATGATCTAAGATATTGCCTTAGTGTAGGTTGAGTAGTATGGGTGGTAGGTGCTGATGGTTGTTGTGGTGTTTGGGAGGTTGTTGTTGATTGGATATCAGGATAAATAGATTTATAAGTATCAGGATCAGCATTTACTAAGATCTGTTTTACAGACTGAGAAATCTGTAAAGGTCTAACCACTGGTTTCTTAGTGTCAGCATTTACCAGGTCATTAAAGTATCATTTTGCAACTTTAAAATGTGGAGTTGAGGTACTAACGAGTTGAGGTTCATCAGTACAAAAAGTATATATAAGTTGACAGAATCTAGCAAAGTAGACAACATTCCTATCCTCTGTCATCCTATCCCCAATAAAACCAATTATAGCCGTTGCAAAATCAAAATGAGTTTGGTTTATAATAGCATACCCGATGTGCTGACTCATTATGGGGATGGCATCAAAATTCGAACACTTGTTCCGAAAAGCTTTAGTGATGCAGTCGAAGAAGAAGCTCCATTCCCTCCTGATATGAGCCCGTTTCAACTGCCCAAGCTTTGCCAAACTCTGTTCATATCCCAAACTGGCCATTAACTCCTGAAGAGCTGATTCCTCTGGAATTGAAAAAGTACATCCTTCTGGGAGATGTAGAGCCTTACGTACTGTACCAGGAGTGACTGCATATGAAGAATCACCCACTTCGAAAACAATACTAGGAGTACCATTTGGACCACCATTATCAAAGTTTCCAGTCCTCCAAAGTGTCAGAACTTGTTGACTTGAGAAGACGGAAGGTTGGGTCAATGCATACCCAATTTCACTATGTGCAAGAAGATCTTGCACAAGATGCAATTCAGATGGAGCTTCAGCATTATCAAGAATAGCAGCATAATTGTTTGGAACAAATTTAGCTCCATCAATGATTAAATCCTTTGGTGCCATGAAATTAATCGAGATGTGTAAGTGCCTGTTAGGTGTTTGATAGAATGTCTATATGAAAAACCAACGTTAGAAGAAGTAAGAGAGTAAAAGCAAATAGAGAGAAAAAGTGTGAAAGGAAATAAAAGATTAAAAAAATCCTCTCTCTGTCTTACTTATACCTTAAAAAAATGTAACTGTTGGACACCTGTCAGACATGCAGTAATAACGGATAGTTACTGGGCTCGAGAAAACAGTAATCATTACTTACCCACTTGTAGTTTTTCAAGGAAAAACCGTTCCACTTACCCAGTTATTCCATTAATCAAGGTGAAACAGTTTTAATTCAAAATTGAAACCGTTCCCACTTATTTAATTATTTATCACTGCAACATCAATATTCTGAAGAAAAAAAAATTCAAGTGAAAAGGACCATAATAAATCAGATGAGCAAGTACTGATAAAATAAAATCAGAACTTAAGTGAAAACATAATTTATATGGTCATCAGAATATGAATATATATCAGGATTTATCTATGCATTACAAAATATCTCAGAGACAAGATCTTGAAACAAAAACAAATTTCATTAATATATCAAGAGAATACATTCATGAAATTTAAATTACATCAGAACTTGTACAAGATTTCCCTAAGCTGTTAAACCTAACGTCAACAGCCTTTGTCCTAGCTCAAGAAGCAGGGCAAGGCTGATGATAAAGAAAAACAGGAAGAAGAAAATAAATCATTTCTTCTTCCTACTCTCGACAAACAGAATAGCGAGTCGAATGATTCGCTCTTGCTGGCGGAGAGCTTCCAGCCTTTCCTCCTCCAATCGCTCCAGATGGCGATGGTAATCCATATAGAAGAACATGAGGTGGGTGAGAACCTCCTGTGGAACGGAGTCCCATATCTCATCAGGAATGGAAGTAACGTGCCATTCCTGCTGCCAATCAGCACAGCTCAGCTCCATGTTGAAAGTTTCGTAGTTCAAAAACATATTGTATCTGACCATGGTATTTTTGATATAAAAAGTATGAAGGTGAGTTTGTGAGAAGAGATTTGATGGGAAGGCTGATGTGAAGTGGTTGCTTATATAGGCAAGAGAATGCTAGGAGACGTAAATAAATTTAATGCTTACAGGTGGAATTAATTCTACCTCGTCTCCCCAGACTTGGAAAAAGAAAAATATTCATTGGAAAGAGAAAACATGGTTTAATGCGCACAAGAAGCAAGTAAAAGTTGACTGTTCAAGTACGAGTACCACTATCCATAACCATAGTGACTATTAATCTTCCACTTCAACATATTCAGGTTTAAACTGAGACTGTTAGGTCAAATTTTATCCACAAATAAGTCAAGCAAAGAATCAGACGTGAATATCAGAACTTAGACTTATATCAGAACTTAACAGTCATCAGAACATAATCTCTTAAAAAAAAGAATGCCTATCTTAGTAAATCCTCACACAAATTCTGATTTATATTCTTCAGAACATAATCATCAGAACATGCAATCAAAACTTGTCCTCAGAATTTGTACAATGTGACACAATGACTGTTCATCTAAAACAACATAGATCACCACAGTGATTTTCATCATTCATATGGAGTGGTTAGTGTGTGCATTAAGCTAAATATCAGACAAAGAGTAAAGTCTGATTCACTTCAGTACATCTTAGAAATAAGGCATAACTAAAACTTTGCTAAAGAGCTGTCATTATCCTGAAACCTACTGGTGAATGAGTTCATGCTTGAGTCCACCTCAATTATTGTGTGCTAATTTTGTGCATCTTTTTAAATTCCTTTTTGTAATATCCAGGAAAATTATGTGAATATTATATGTTAAATAAATAAATATTGTGTGTTTTATAAATTTAAAGTAATTGTTGCTATGATATGAGATGTTATAACTGTTATGTGTGTTTCTGTGCGGTCCAGAATTTTTTTTTTTTTTTCGATTGATTAAAAATATGTTTAAATTGCAATTATATGAACCTATCTGCAATCGAGACGCGTATTTATTGGCGTCTTTATTAAGATACTCGTTTTATTTCGTTTTACGCTTGTTTCAATGTATTTTACGTGTTTTTGGGATTTTCTAGGAATTTAGGGATCGTTTCCGTTTTTCAAAAATCAACGGACCGGGACCCCACCGGGACGACAAACCCCACAAAAATCGATGTTTTTATTTTATAAAATTATTCGTATTTCAAATACCCCGTATCTTTGTATTTTTGAATTATTCGCAATTTTTGGGGAATTTTGATATTAATTTTGTATTGTATCGTTTTAAAATTATTCCCCGTAATTATTATTTTGGGGCCTAATTATTATAATTAGGGGATAAAAACACCTTTAATTTATTTTGGGGTATAAATTTTGTATAAATAGCTAATCATAAATTATTTTATTTATTTATTTTATTAAAAAAAAATTCAGAGAAAAAAAAAAGAAAAGAAAAGAAAGATATCAAGAACAAGTGGGGGTGAGATTCATTCACAAATAAAGATTGGATGATATTGGGTGATTCAGGAATCCGTTTGAAAAGCTCTGATAACCAAATCAAAGCTCTCATCGAGCCCGTTCTAGTGGTATCAAAATCTTGAATTGAGGTATAATATTTATAAAAATCGATTTTTGGGGTATTTTGTTCTTGAGAAATTCGTTTTTGAATTTAAGTGATTGTTTGATGATTTTGTTGACTGATTAACGTTCTTGGGATCCTAAGGATCGGTTTAGTATATTAATTCGTTAATTTTGATTAAGATTTCATTGAAACCGAGTTCTTGGTTTTGTAGTTTTTTTATTTTGATTTTGTGAATTGTTCGTGATATCTGGAGTGATTTTGATCATAGGTATCGATTCTAAATGACATGAGCTTTAATTTAAGATATAATTCATTGTGTTTGGTTGAGTTTTAAAGGTTTTGGGTAATTGATCGGAAAAGTCGAGTTTGGTGACCGGAAAATCTCTGATTTTGGCCGGAGATTGTACCCTGTTGTTTGATTGTTGATGTTGATGGGATTTTTGGATTATTGGACTCGTGTTACTGTATATCGCACTGAAAACCCGATCAAATCGGGCTGTTTTAGCCGTCACCGGAGTTTGGCCGGACGTCGGCCGGATTCTGGAAGACCCAGTTTCCGGCGACGTGTTCGTCAACTCCGGCGGTCCTTCCGGCCACGCCCTACCGCCTTTGATCCGTTTTCTGGCTGTTCCTTTTCTGATTCCATGTTTCTGGTTTCTTGTTTTAAATTTAAATCAAAATTCATTTCTAAATTCTAAAAATCAAATACTTTAACTTCAAAATTCATTTAATAATTATTTTAAATTCTAAAAAAAAAAACTATTTTCTTAATTATTTTAAATTCTTATAATTATTTTCTTTAATTATTTTCAAAAATACAATTTGGTTTAATTATTTATAATTTATTTTGTTTAATTATTTATGGATTTAATTAATTGATTAATTCATTTAATCAATTAATTTTATTTATAAATAGTTAAATAAATGTAAATTATTTATAATTAATTCAAATAATTCCTAAAAATTATTTTTAGGTTTTAAAAATTATACTTTGGTATTTAAAAATCAATTAATATTATTATTAATTGATTTAAATATATTTATTTCTTATTTTATTCATAATAATTAAATCGTTCGTCCGTTTAATACGAAACGAACGTGTACAAACTCAGAAAAATATTGCGCTTCCAATAAAAATACTTTTGAGACCTAATTTCTTTTATATTGCAATGTCATTTGATTTGTGTATCAGTTTGAGTCGGTGTTTGATCGATAAATGCTAATATTGTACTGATTTTCATTCTGAACGCACTGAGATGTACCTTTTAATGATTTGACTTATGTATTACATGAAATATATGATTACGTGTTATACGAATACCATGATTATGTGATACGTGATATACATGCTATCTGTTACAGTTTTAAAATGCCATGCTAGTTATAAACGATCGGGTAGATGTCAAGACGTATAGTTACGTCGATTGAGTTTAGTTCTGTCACTTAAGATAGTCCTTTTGTTTATAGAATCGAGTAGCAAGGAGCGCAGTCAAGTGTTAGACGGAGATAGTAGCCAGCAGTTAGAAACAGAGTTAAAGTAAGAGATTATTGAGCATACCAGGCAAGTACCCCTAACTTCACTTATCGTTCAAGTGACGTTCATTTCTAATCATATTATGCAAGTACCCTAACTTCACTTATTGTTCCAGTGACATTTATTTTGAATCTTATTATGCAAATATTTATATGTTCACATACCATTCAAGTGTTATTGACTCTGAATTTATCCTTTCAATTTCTCTACTATTTTAAGTTCCGAATAGTTAAATATTTTTACATTTCGCTATAACTTACTCTATACAGTGAAGCTTTGAATTGAGACTAGTGAATAACTAATTGTTCTGGTTATTTCGCCATTGGTTGTTGAGAAAACTCCGGACCATGAGAAATGGGGAGTTATGTGGTTAAGGATGTCATTTGATTCGACTCCTTTGACGGAAAATTGTTTTTATGGGTTGGATGGTTGCGTAAGAGGCCGTGGCGGCGGTCCAGTGTGAGCTATGTGTTATACAGGATATAACACCTTGCTAGGCCAATATGTGCCTTGGGTACCTTTTGTTTAGTTGGATATGCTTCGGCATACCGGTGTTGCTCCGCGGCTGATCACCGGCGGCAACACACCGTCGTTCGAGGATTCCAATCCCAAAACATAATATATTGCAAATGTTGTTTATTATCAAATTTATATCAGTTTTGATACTGTTCAGTTATTGTAGTTGGTTTTGTTCGTCAGATATACTGTTGTTATTTCAAATCGTAAGCTATTTACTACTTGCTGAGCATTTCTTTCGCTCATACTTGTTTCTTATCTTGATTCTTTCAGCTAGGCCAGGGCAAACTTAAGTTCCAGGTCTGACCAGAGGTTATGTGTTTGTAAATAGTTGGTGTGTTTCCAGGTAGACAGTTTGGGATACTTAATTAGTCTAGAGGTTTGTAATAAAATTTGAATAAGTTGTAAAACTAATTAGACTATGGTTTGTAATAACACTTGATTTGTAGTAGTGCCTGTTCCATACTATAACCTGTGATCGATCCAGTGCAGGTAAAGGGGTCGTATTTATTATATTATTCCGCTGTGATTATTTTATTTTAGTTTATTGGAGAGTGACCCCCAAATCTAGACCCCGGGTTTGGAGGGCGTCACAGGTTGGTATCAGAGCCATAGGTTATGGTCACTGAAACAGGCATAGGATTGTCATAGATGAGTCATAGGAAGATCACATAAGATAGGTGAGTGCAGTTTAGCTTTTATAGGATTAAATTTAGGTTATTGGGTTAGGTTGTAGTTAAGGTGTTTAGGTTTCTTGTTTTGCGTTTAGCTTTAGGCCTTGTGTCATTGCCCTGCTATTTTGTTGGTTTAGTTAAGATTTCAAGAGAGGATTTTAAAAGTTCGGATAATTCGGGGTAAATTTTCTTTGTGTTATTATTCTTGAGATAATAAGCAGGATTATGTGATAATCATGTCGCTTGTGTTAATATGGTAGCAAGTTTATGATATTTTGAGAAGAGATAGTGTTTGCGAACTTTAATATGCTAAGGAATTGCTACATATTTGACACAATGCTTGACAGATTATTATATATATTGCTTGTTTCTTACCAGAATAATGGCACCAAAGAGAAGGAATAATTCAGGAGAGAGTAATACTGAGAGCCGTACAGATCCAGCGATTATCCAGATGTTGGGACTGATGCAGCAGCAGATGTTACATCTTACGCAGCAGCAACAACAGCAACAACAGCAACAACAGCAGCAAGCAGCAGCACCACCTGCAGTGACTTTTAAGCAGTTTCAAGCAGTGAAGCCACCTGAGTTCAAGGGAAGTGCTGATCCTGTGGAAGCCAATGCATGGCTTAAGGAAATGGAAAAGGCTTTTGAATTGGTCGGAGCAGGAACTGAGCAGAAGACCAAGTTTGCAAGTTACTTTCTGAAGGGTGAGGCGAACTATTGGTGGGAATCCGCGCGAGCATTGGAAGGAGGTGAGTTTATAACTTGGGAGAGATTCACAGAGCTGTTTCTAGAGAAGTATTTTCCGAGATATATGAAGAATCAAATGGAGATCCAATTCTTGAACTTGACCCAGGGAGATCTTACTGTAGCTGAGTACGAAGCTAAGTTTACTGAGTTAGCAAGGTTCGTGCCAGACCAGGTTGATACAGATGAAAAGAAAGCCAGAAGATTTGAACAGGGATTGAAGTTTTGGATTCAGAACAGAGTGGCCATGTTTGAGTTGACTTCATATGTGGCAATGGTTCAGAAGGCAATGGTGATTGAGAGTAGGAGTGATATGTCTCAGAAAGGAAATGATGGGAAGAAAAGGAAAATGGAAACCTCAGAGGGAGGTCAGCAGTCAAGTAATTTTCAGGGTCGTTTCAACAAAAGGCCAGGATTTCAGGGTAATAGGAATGTGGGATTCAAGAGACCACAATCAGGAAATGGAGGACAAGGCAACCGTTTTCAGAATTCAAATCAGCAGAGACCCAATCGTCCACCTGCGTCAGAGTGCAAATTTTGTGGTAGAAGGCATTTTGGAATTTGTAAGGCTAATGTGTTGTGTTATAAGTGCAATCAGAAGGGACACTATGCTAATGAGTGTCGAAGTCAGACTACAGCTCAGAGATCAGGGACAGTATGCTTTAAATGTGGAAAGATGGGGCATATTGCCAGGGACTGCCAGACAATTGAACCAACTGCTAATGTGCCAAGGATTGAAGGACCACCAACAAAGGACCATCCAAAGGCTAGGACATTCAATATGACTATGAAGGATGCTGTTCAGAGTTCAGACGTGGTGGCAGGTACGCTTCCAGTCAACTCCATAGATGCTAAAGTTCTATTTGACTCTGGAGCTACAAGATCATTTATTTCTCAAAGTTTTGTCGATAAACTGCATTGCGAAGTTAAGTTGTTAGAACAAGCATTAATGATAGAGTTAGCTAATAAGGATCAAGTTTCCGTCGACCGAGTGTGCCCGAAGTGCGATATTAAGATAGGAGGACATCATTTCTATGCCGACTTAATACCTTTTAAGTTGGGAGAATTTGATGTTATTTTAGGAATGGATTGGTTGTCAGAAAATAATGCTCAGATTGATTGTAAGAATAGGAAATTAAGACTTCAAACTTTGGATAGTAAGAAGAAGATAATATTTCGAGGAAATAGGCAAGAGAAGAAGTTCTTAGCGATCGCTCAAGTGAAAAAGTTATTGCGTCAGAATTGTGAAGCATATTTGGCCCATGTGGTAGACACCAGTAAAGAAGTTCCAGCACTAGAAGCGATTCCAGTTGTCAACGAATTTTCAGATGTTTTCCCAGATGATCTACCAGGATTACCTCCCGACAGAGAAATTGAATTTGCGATTGATCTAGCACCCGGAACAGAACCAGTTTCTAAAGCTCCGTACCGGATGGCACCAGTGGAAATGAAAGAATTGGCATCTCAGCTGCAAGATCTTTTGGAGAAAGGAGTTATAAGACCCAGTGTATCCCCATGGGGCGCACCAGTACTGTTTGTCAAGAAGAAAGACGGGAGTATGCGACTGTGTATCGACTATCGAGAACTGAATAAGCTGACCATTAAGAACAAATACCCATTGCCGAGTATCGATGATCTGTTTGACCAATTGAAAGGCGCGATATGGTTTTCTAAAATTGATTTAAGATCCGGATATCATCAACTGAAGATCAAGCCTGAAGACATTCCGAAGACCGCATTTAGAACCAGATATGGGCATTATGAGTTTCTAGTGATGGCATTTGGATTAACCAACGCACCAGCAGTTTTCATGGATCTAATGAATCGAGTATTTAAGAAGTATTTGGATAAATTCGTGATCGTGTTCATAGACGATATCTTGATCTATTCCAAAACAGAAGAGGAGCATGTAGAGCATTTGAGGATAGTTCTGGAGATACTGCGACATGAGAAGTTATACGCAAAGTTTTCCAAGTGTGAATTTTGGTTAGAAGAAGTACGATTTCTTGGGCACGTGATTAGCAATAAAGGAGTGGAAGTGGATCCAGCAAAGATTGAAGCCATAATCAACTGGGAGAGGCCAAAAACACCAACGGAAGTAAGAAGTTTCATGGGATTGGCAGGTTACTATAGAAGATTCGTGCAAGATTTTGCGAAGATAGCTACGCCATTGACAAAGCTCACCAGGAAGAACCAGAAATTTGAATGGGATGAGAAGTGCGAAGAAAGTTTCCAGGAATTAAAGAATAAATTAGTATCTTCTCCAGTACTAGTCTTGCCAGATGAACAAGGAAATTTTGTGATCTACAGTGACGCGTCGTACAAAGGATTAGGATGTGTTTTGATGCAGCATGACAAGGTGATAGCTTACGCTTCAAGACAGTTGAAACCACACGAAGAGAAGTATCCAATGCATGATCTAGAATTGGCAGCTATAGTATTTGCATTGAAGATTTGGAGGCATTATCTTTATGGGGAAAAGTGCGAGATCTACACGGACCACAAGAGTTTGAAGTATATCTTTACCCAGAAGGAATTGAACATGAGGCAGAGGAGATGGCTAGAACTAATCAAGGATTATGACTGTACTATTAACTATCATCCAGGCAAAGCAAATGTGGTGGCCGACGCTCTGAGCAGAAAAGAAAGGTTAAACATGATAATTTCATCAGAGGAATTGATCAGGGAATTTGAGAAGCTAGAAATAGAGGTCAGTATTCCAAGTATGTCTACAGAGGTATTGTGTGTAATATATTTTCAACCAGAATTATTAGAGAAGATAAGAAGATGTCAGGAGGAAGTTATGAGCCATGAACGAGACAGTTTGACGGGAGAAGAAATAGGGGGTCAAAAGGATGATAAAGGAATATTAAGATTTTCTTCCAGAATATGGATACCCAACATAGCCGAGCTAAAAGATGAAATTCTTCGAGACGCTCACAACTCTAGATACTCAATTCATCCCGGGAGTACGAAGATGTATAGAGACTTAAGGGAAAACTTTTGGTGGCCAAGCATGAAGAAAGAAATTGCAGAATGGGTAAGTAAGTGTTACACTTGCCAGCGAGTCAAAGCGGAACATCAAAGGCCCAGTGGACTGATACAACCATTGGACATTCCAGAATGGAAATGGGAGCATATAGCGATGGATTTCGTAGTTGGATTACCGAGGACCAGGGCGAATCATGATGCTATTTGGGTTATTGTCGACAGATTGATGAAGTCAGCGCATTTTCTTTCTATCAACGAGAGATTCTCAATGGATAAATTGGTACGGTTATATCTTAAAGAAATTGTGACAAGACACGGAGTTCCAGTATCCATAGTTTCAGACAGAGATCCTCGATTTAATTCAAGATTTTGGAGAAGTTTTCAAGATTGTCTCGGAACGAAGCTGAACATGAGTACCGCGTATCATCCGCAGACAGACGGTCAAAGTGAAAGGACGATTCAGACTATTGAAGATATGTTAAGGGTATGTGCACTAGATTTTGAAGGTAGTTGGGACGAGCATTTGCCATTAGTTGAATTCTCCTACAACAACAGCTATCATGCCAATATTGGAATGCCGCCTTACGAAGCTTTGTACGGTAGAAGATGCAGATCTCCAATATGTTGGGAAGAAGTTGGTGAAAGAAAGATTTTGGGTCCAGAATTGATCCAACAGACGAAGGAGAAAATAGAACTCATTCGGAAAAGATTAACAGCAGCTCAAGATCGTCAACGCAAATATGCTGATCCTACCAGAAAAGATATGGAATTTGAAGTTGGAGAGGCAGTGTTATTAAAAGTTTCTCCTTGGAAAGGTTTATCAAGATTTGGAAAGAAAAGAAAGCTGAGTCCGCGTTATGTTGGCCCTTTTGAGATTTTGAAGCGTGTGGGAAAGGTTGCTTATGAATTAGCGTTACCCCCTCACATGCAGCATCTTCACAACGTGTTCCACGTGTCAATGTTGAAGCGTTATTTGCCTGATTCGAATCATGTGATAGAATACGAGCCAATAGAGATCCAGCCAGATTTGTCTTTTGTAGAGCAACCAGTGCAGATTTTAGATAAGAAAGAAAGAGTGCTTAGAAATAAGTCTGTATCTTTAGTGCGAGTCTTGTGGAGGAATCCCAAGGTTGAAGAGTCGACTTGGGAGTTGGAAAGCGAAATGCGATCCAAGTATCCTCATTTGTTTTCCTAGGCTGATTCTGAGGACAGAATCCTGTTAAGGGGGGAAGGATGTAATATCCAGGAAAATTATGTGAATATTATATGTTAAATAAATAAATATTGTGTGTTTTATAAATTTAAAGTAATTGTTGCTATGATATGAGATGTTATAACTGTTATGTGTGTTTCTGTGCGGTCCAGAATTTTTTTTTTTTTTTTTCGATTGATTAAAAATATGTTTAAATTGCAATTATATGAACCTATCTGCAATCGAGACGCGTATTTATTGGCGTCTTTATTAAGATACTCGTTTTATTTCGTTTTACGCTTGTTTCAATGTATTTTACGTGTTTTTGGGATTTTCTAGGAATTTAGGGATCGTTTCCGTTTTTCAAAAATCAACGGACCGGGACCCCACCGGGACGACAAACCCCACAAAAATCGATGTTTTTATTTTATAAAATTATTCGTATTTCAAATACCCCGTATCTTTGTATTTTTGAATTATTCGCAATTTTTGGGGAATTTTGATATTAATTTTGTATTGTATCGTTTTAAAATTATTCCCCGTAATTATTATTTTGGGGCCTAATTATTATAATTAGGGGATAAAAACACCTTTAATTTATTTTGGGGTATAAATTTTGTATAAATAGCTAATCATAAATTATTTTATTTATTTATTTTATTAAAAAAAAAATTCAGAGAAAAAAAAAAGAAAAGAAAAGAAAGATATCAAGAACAAGTGGGGGTGAGATTCATTCACAAATAAAGATTGGATGATATTGGGTGATTCAGGAATCCGTTTGAAAAGCTCTGATAACCAAATCAAAGCTCTCATCGAGCCCGTTCTAGTGGTATCAAAATCTTGAATTGAGGTATAATATTTATAAAAATCGATTTTTGGGGTATTTTGTTCTTGAGAAATTCGTTTTTGAATTTAAGTGATTGTTTGATGATTTTGTTGACTGATTAACGTTCTTGGGATCCTAAGGATCGGTTTAGTATATTAATTCGTTAATTTTGATTAAGATTTCATTGAAACCGAGTTCTTGGTTTTGTAGTTTTTTTATTTTGATTTTGTGAATTGTTCGTGATATCTGGAGTGATTTTGATCATAGGTATCGATTCTAAATGACAGGAGCTTTAATTTAAGATATAATTCATTGTGTTTGGTTGAGTTTTAAAGGTTTTGGGTAATTGATCGGAAAAGTCGAGTTTGGTGACCGGAAAATCTCTGATTTTGGCCGGAGATTTTACCCTGTTGTTTGATTGTTGATGTTGATGGGATTTTTGGATTATTGGACTCGTGTTACTGTATATCGCACTGAAAACCCGATCAAATCGGGCTGTTTTAGCCGTCACCGGAGTTTGGCCGGACGTCGGCCGGATTCTGGAAGACCCAGTTTCCGGCGACGTGTTCGTCAACTCCGGCGGTCCTTCCGGCCACGCCCTACCGCCTTTGATCCGTTTTCTGGCTGTTCCTTTTCTGATTCCATGTTTCTGGTTTCTTGTTTTAAATTTAAATCAAAATTTATTTCTAAATTCTAAAAATCAAATACTTTAACTTCAAAATTCATTTAATAATTCTTTTAAATTCTAAAAAAAAAAACTATTTTCTTAATTATTTTAAATTCTTATAATTATTTTCTTTAATTATTTTCAAAAATACAATTTGGTTTAATTATTTATAATTTATTTTGTTTAATTATTTATGGATTTAATTAATTGATTAATTCATTTAATCAATTAATTTTATTTATAAATAGTTAAATAAATGTAAATTATTTATAATTAATTCAAATAATTCCTAAAAATTATTTTTAGGTTTTAAAAATTATACTTTGGTATTTAAAAATCAATTAATATTATTATTAATTGATTTAAATATATTTATTTCTTATTTTATTCATAATAATTAAACCGTTCGTCCGTTTAATACGAAACGAACGTGTACAAACTCAGAAAAATATTGCGCTTCCAATAAAAATACTTTTGAGACCTAATTTCTTTTATATTGTAATGTCATTTGATTTGTGTATCAGTTTGAGTCGGTGTTTGATCGATAAATGCTAATATTGTACTGATTTTCATTCTGAACGCACTGAGATGTACCTTTTAATGATTTGACTTATGTATTACATGAAATATATGATTACGTGTTATACGAATACCATGATTATGTGATACGTGATATACATGCTATCTGTTACAGTTTTAAAATGCCATGCTAGTTATAAACGATCGGGTAGATGTCAAGACGTATAGTTACGTCGATTGAGTTTAGTTCTGTCACTTAAGATAGTCCTTTTGTTTATAGAATCGAGTAGCAAGGAGCGCAGTCAAGTGTTAGACGGAGATAGTAGCCAGCAGTTAGAAACAGAGTTAAAGTAAGAGATTATTGAGCATACCAGGCAAGTACCCCTAACTTCACTTATCGTTCAAGTGACGTTCATTTCTAATCATATTATGCAAGTACCCTAACTTCACTTATTGTTCCAGTGACGTTTATTTTGAATCTTATTATGCAAATATTTATATGTTCACATACCATTCAAGTGTTATTGACTCTGAATTTATCCTTTCAATTTCTCTACTATTCTAAGTTCCGAATAGTTAAATATTTTTACATTTCGCTATAACTTACTCTATACAGTGAAGCTTTGAATTGAGACTAGTGAATAACTAATTGTTCTGGTTATTTCGCCATTGGTTGTTGAGAAAACTCCGGACCATGAGAAATGGGGAGTTATGTGGTTAAGGATGTCATTTGATTCGACTCCTTTGACGGAAAATTGTTTTTATGGGTTGGATGGTTGCGTAAGAGGCCGTGGCGGCGGTCCAGTGTGAGCTATGTGTTATACAGGATATAACACCTTGCTAGGCCAATATGTGCCTTGGGTACCTTTTGTTTAGTTGGATATGCTTCGGCATACCGGTGTTGCTCCGCGGCTGATCACCGGCGGCAACACACCGTCGTTCGAGGATTCCAATCCCAAAACATAATATATTGCAAATGTTGTTTATTATCAAATTTATATCAGTTTTGATACTGTTCAGTTATTGTAGTTGGTTTTGTTCGTCAGATATACTGTTGTTATTTCAAATCGTAAGCTATTTACTACTTGCTGAGCATTTCTTTCGCTCATACTTGTTTCTTATCTTGATTCTTTCAGCTAGGCCAGGGCAAACTTAAGTTCCAGGTCTGACCAGAGGTTATGTGTTTGTAAATAGTTGGTGTGTTTCCAGGTAGACAGTTTGGGATACTTAATTAGTCTAGAGGTTTGTAATAAAATTTGAATAAGTTGTAAAACTAATTAGACTATGGTTTGTAATAACACTTGATTTGTAGTAGTGCCTGTTCCATACTATAACCTGTGATCGATCCAGTGCAGGTAAAGGGGTCGTATTTATTATATTATTCCGCTGTGATTATTTTATTTTAGTTTATTGGAGAGTGACCCCCAAATCTAGACCCCGGGTTTGGAGGGCGTCACACTTTTTACAGTGGCTTCTCAGTGTAAGTGAGTCACGACTGCTTATCAGAATTTATGCTATAATCAGAGTATTTCTCCAGTAATCATAGAGTGTGAAAAGTCACCAAGAAAATATTTTATTTGCTTTTCTGATGAATATTACTTAATACGAGCAATGCACTTGGGTCTTCCCTTCCACATTTTTACTCTAGATCTCGAAGGAGTACCTGATTTTTAATCCTTGTTTCATTTTTTTCTTTTCATAAGTGAGGTTTATCAGCACTTAGTTCATTCAACAGGTTTACTAGCATCGCAACTTAACAGATGAACAGCATTATTCTAGTTTGTGACTTAGTAATAAGATAGACACAGTAAACTCAACTAAGCTCAATTATCAGAATTTGCTTGTGTCAATAGATTTCCACAGAAATAATTACTTTTTACATGGGATCCCTTGTTTATTGAAGACTACTAGGTCAGCATCTAGCACAGTTATCCTCATAGGATTGAATAGTTACCTAAACAGACATATCACTATCAGAGTTTAGAAGCATTGATCAGACAACAGTCAATACTTAAACATATTTTTCATTTAAGCACAGAATACACAAAGAGATTGAATTCTGTAAATACTGATCATAAAGTCTGATGTAACATAACAAAACTAAGCAGATATAGAGAAAGAACCTGAAACCATTCCAAGTTCATTTACCAATCTTGTAAAAGTAGCTTCACACAATGGTTTTGTGAAGATATCTGCTAGTTGTTGATCTGTTGGAATAAAGTACAATTCCACTGTACCTTCATCTACATGTTCCCTGATGAAGTGCTACCTGATGCTGATGAGCTTTGTCATAGAGTGTTGAACTGGATTACCTGTCATAGCAATAGCACTTTGATTATCACAGTAAATAGGGATTTTGAAATATGTTAACCCATAATCCAGTAACTGATTCTTCATCCAAAGAATCTGTGCACAACAACTTCCTGCAGCAATATATTCTGCTTCTGCAGTTGATGTGGAAATTGATTTTTGTTTCCTGCTAAACCAAGAAACCAATCTGCCTCCAAGAAATTGGCAGCTTCCACTTGTGCTTTTCCTGTCAATTTTGCAACCTGCAAAATCTGCATCTGAGTAACCTATTAGTTTAAAATCTGATTCTCTGGGATACCATAATCCCAGATCAGCTGTTCCCTTCAGATATTTAAAAATTCTTTTCACGGCTGTTAAGTGAGGTTCTCTTGGATCTGCTTGAAATCTTATACTAAGACAGGTAGCATACATGATATCAGGTCTACTAGCAGTTAGATAGAGTAGAGAGCCAATCATACCTCTGTAATCAGTAATATCTACTGATTTACCAGTATCCTTATCCAGTTTTGTTGCAGTGGCCATGGGAGTGGATGCACTTGAACAATCTTGCATTCCAAATTTCTTCAGCAAGTTTCTGGTGTACTTAGTTTGACAAATAAAAGTGCCTTCTTCATTTTGCTTGACTTGAAGGCCCAGAAAATAGCTAAGTTCCCCCATCATACTCATCTGATACCTTGACTGCATCAGTTTGGCAAACTTCTTGCAAAGTCTGTCATTTGTAGACCCAAAAATGATATCATCAACATAAATCTGGACCAGAAGTAAGTCATTTCCATGGTTGAGGTAGAACAGTGTTTTGTCTATTGTTCCTCTGTTGAATCCACTTTCCAGAAGAAACTGAGCTAAAGTCTCATACCATGCTCTAGGAGCTTGCTTAAGTCCATAAAGTGCTTTATCAAGCCTGTAGACATAATCTGGATGTTTGGAATCTACAAAGCCTGGAGGTTGTTCAACATATACTTCCTCCTCCAATTCTCCATTGAGAAAAGCACTTTTCACATCCAATTGAAAGACAGTAAACTTTTTGTGAGCAGCATAAGCCAAAAATATCCTTATGGCTTCTAACCTAGCAACTGGTGCAAATGTTTCATCATAATCAATTCCCTCTTGTTGAGAATATCCTTTTGCAACCAGCCTTGCCTTATTCCTTGTACTTATGCCATCACTGTCAGTTTTGTTTCTGAACACCCATTTTGTACCAACAACATATCTATTCTTTGGTCTTGGCACTACGGTCCAGACTTTGTTTCTTTCAAATTCATTTAACTCTTTCTGCATTGCTTGCACCCAATCAGCATCTTGAAGAGCTTCTTCCACTTTCTTTGGCTCAGTCTGAGAGAGAAAAGAATTGTAAAGACATTCATTTGAAGTACCTATTCTAGTTCTGACACCTGCATCAGGATTTCCAATTATCAAATCAGGTGTATGTGATTTAGTCCACTTCCTTGCAGATGGAAGGTTTTCTCTAGAACTGGATGCTCCCCCATGATCCATGCTGTCTTCATTTTCATTTTCTGATGCTCCCCCTGAAACTATGCTCTCTGAGTTGGATTCTTCAGAATTTAGATTTTCAGAACTATCAGAACTTGGCTTGTCAGAACTTGACGAATCAGAACTTGAAGAGCCAGATGTGTGTTCTGATGCTTCTTGAGATGTGGTATGTTCTTGAGTATGCTCCCCTGCATATGTGCATCTTCCTTTGGCGTAGTCACCACAGTTTCAATAACATCAGAGTTTAATCCATCAGAGTTTACAATATCTGGACTTAGACTGTCAGGATTTTCAGTATCAGTACTTGAGTCTTCATTTTCAAATCTCAGCTGATCATGATCAATAAAATCTTCAAGACCAGTAATATTCTTGTCATCAAAAGAGACATTGATAGATTCCATGACCACTCTTTTTCTCAAATTATAGACTCTGAAGGCTTTTGTGGAAAGTGGATATCCAACAAAGATTCCTTCATCAGCTTTTAGATCAAATTTAGATAGCTGTTCAGGATGAGTCTTGAGAACAAAACACTTGCATCCAAATACATGAAAGTACTTCAGATTTGGCTTCTTTTTCTTCACCATCTCATATGGTGTTTTTCCTTGCTTGTTAATGAGTGTTGCATTTTGAGTAAAACAAGCAGTCTGCACAGCTTCAGCCCAGAAATAGGTTGGAAGCTTTGCTTCTTCAAGCATTGTACGTGCAGCTTCAATGAGAGTTCTATTCTTCCTTTCAACAACTCCATTTTGCTGTGGAGTTCCAGGAGCAGAAAATTTCTGCTTAATTCCATGATTTTTGCAGAACTCTTCCATTATCAAATTCTTGAACTCAGTGCCATTATCACTCCTTATGGTTTTCACAGAATCTTTGACCAATTTATCCAGATGTTTGACATGATCAATCAAGATAGATGCAGTTTCACTTTTTGTATTCAAGAAATACACCCATGTGTATCTGGTGAACTCATCCACTATGACCAACGCATATTTCTTCTTTGCAATAGACATGACATTCACTGGACCAAATAGATCAATATGTAGTAGATGATAAGGCTCAAGAATTGATGATTCGGTCTTGCTCTTGAATGAAGATTTTCTTTGTTTGGCCTTCTGACAAGAATCAAAAAGGCCATCAGGAGCAAATACTGACTTTGGTAGTCCTCTCACAAGATCTTTCTTGACTAGTTCATTTATATTGTTAAAATTTAAATGAGAGAGTTTCTTGTGCCAATTCCAGCTTTCTTCAATTGATGCTCTACTCATCAGACAGATTGCAGAACCATCAGTACTTGTTGAAAGCTTAGCTTCATAAATGTTACCACGCCTGTATCCTTTTAGAATAACTTTGCCTTTGGATTTACTCACAACTTCACAGTGTTCTTCAAAGAAATCAACATGATAACCTCTGTCACAGATTTGACTTATACTCAGCAGATTATGTTTAAGTCCTGAGACCAGAGCTACTTCTTTAATGATGACATTCCCAAGATTGATATTGCCATATCCCAATGTTTTTCCAATGTTGCCATCTCCATAAGAAACACTTGGGCCAGCTTTCTCCACAAAGTCTGATAGCAGGGCTTTATTTCCAGTCATATGTCCCGAACATCCACTGTCCAGAACTAGAATATTTTTCATGTTGCCCTGCAATCACAAAGACCACTAATGATTAGTTTTAAGGACCCAGACTTGCTTGGATCCTTTGGCCTTATCAAGTTTGTTAACATTTGTAGCGGATTTAGCATCAGAGTTTATGTTAATATTTTTCTTATCAGAACTTACACTATCAGACTTTGAATCAGAATTTACACTAGAAGGAACAATGAAAACTTTCTTCAAAGAAGGTTTTAATTGATAATAATCATAGTACAAACTATGATATTCTTTACAAGTATAAATGGAATGCCATAAACTACCACAATGAAAACAAGGATTTTGTGGTTTATATCTAACAGACTGACTCTTAACTTCTGATTTTGAAGGTAAGGAGTTAATGTTCTTATTCTTCCTGCAAAAAGAAGCCAGATGGTTAGAACTTCCACAGTTATGACATGTTTTCCTAGGAGCATCAGGAACAGGTTTATAATCATTGCTTTTATTCACACCTTCCTTTCCATTCCTATTTTTCCTAGGTGATTTTACCTTGTTTGCATTCTTAACATCTTTCAGCTTATGCTTAAGCTGCTTCTTAGTCATTAAGCCTATGTTTACTTCAGCTGTCTTTTCCTGTTTTAGTTTGTCAGAAGTTAATCCCTCTCTAACTTCAGATTTATCATTATCAGACTTTACAGTTACAAACTTAACAGGTTTTAACTTTGGCTTTTGCTTAACAACAAGCTTAATTTCTACAGTTCCTTTATCATTCTTATCCTCTCCATAACCTAAGCCCTCTTTCCAATTTTCACTACTTAGCAAATTTTGAGTTGTTCTGCCAGGGTTAGTCCAAGTCCTGATTATCTCTCTTTCCTTTTCTAACTCAGTTTTTAGAGATTCATTCATTTTTAGCACTTCATCCCTAACATAAAAAGCATCATCTCTATCCTTCTGAGTTTGATGGAACATACCTAACTCTTTTTCTAAGAAATCATTTCTTTTCTTAAAAGCAAGATTTTCAGAAGTTAATCTTTCACATGTTAAAGTTTGATCTCTATAACTAACAAACATGGTTTTAAGATATCTTCTCAACTCATTAATATCATCAGTATGAAAAGCATAAGTAGTCTGAGGTACCTTTATTTCAGCAGCTTCAGAATTGCTCTCAGCACTTTCTTTATCAGCATTTGCCATCAAAGCATAGTTCTCCTCACTTTCAGAGTCTGAGGTGTCTGTCCAGCTTTTCTTCTTTGTGACCAGAGCCTTGCCTTTGTCACCCTTCACTTTCTTGAAATCAGGAGATATGTGGCCTTTCTCACCACAGTTATAGCATTTGACATTGGTATAATCTCCTCTATCAGACTTTCCTCCTCTGCCCTTAGATCTTCTGAAATTCTTTTTTATCAGAACTTGTGCCTTTCCTGGAAAACTTCTTTCCCTTCCTGAACTTCCTGTATGCAATCTTTGTGATCCATTTCACCATAAGAGCACACAGCTTCATCATCTCCTCATCAACATCAATCTCAGGCAAGCTTTCAGAATCTGAGTCATCATCACTTTCATAACTTGATGACTCAGTATCAGACTTTGTGAAAAGAGCTTTACCCTTGTCTTTTCTTGAGGTAGCTGCCTTGGGGGATTCTTCTTCAGCCTTAAGAGCAACTGTCCTTGACTTTCCTCCTTTCCTCTTGCTTCTTTGTTCCATCTCAAGTTCATGAGTCTTGAGCATTCCATAAATTTCAACAAGAGTTGTTTCATCAAGACTGTAGTTGTCTCTTATTGTTGTTGCCTTCAAATCCCAACATTCAGGAAGAGCTAACAGGAATTTAAGGTTTGAATCTTCAAGATCATACTCCTTATTAACCAGTGACAGATCATTCAAGAGTTTGACAAATCTATCATATAAATCAGTCAATGACTCATTAGCCTTTGAGTCAAAGTGTTCATACTCTTGAGTGAGTATTGTCTTCCTGTTCTTCTTAATTGTATCAGTTCCCTGACACCTTATTTCCAGAGCATCCCATATCTCCTTAGCAGTCTTGCAGTTAATTACCCTGTTTGACATTACATTATCAATGGCACTATGCAGTAAGTGTCGTACCTTAGCATCCTTAGCAATTGATGCGATATCTTCAGCAGTATAATCACTCTTCTCCTTTGGTACGGTCTTTGCTGCTTCACCTGCAACTGCAACAACGAGCTTGGTTGGTTTGTGAGGCCCTTCCTTGATTCTATCAAGATATTCTGGATCTGTAGCTTCCAGAAACAGGGTCATCCTCACCTTCCATATGGCATATTCAGATGGTCTCAGTATGGGAACTCTGATGGTTTCATACCGAGTTTGAATTTGTGTCTTTGGAGGTTCTTCAGTTTTGGTAGGCTTAGTTGGAGTATCTGTGTTAGACATGATTGTGTTTGGATCTTTAACTGTAAGTGTGTTAACAGATAGACTCTGATACCACTTGTTAGGTCACACACACTGTAGAGGGGGTGAATACAGTGTAAAATACAATCAAATTGAACTTTTAATATTTCAAGTAACAGAAAACAAACTTTATTGAAATAATAAACTCTGTTACAGTATGGAACTGTTACCTCTCAGTGATGAACAAATATCACGAGAGCTGCTAGGGTTACAATGAATAATCTCTTCGAATATGATAACACTTCTAGTGTAAACCCTATGTCTGTGTTTATATACTACACTGTTACAAGATAATCGCTAATTGATATGGAATATAATTCTGCTTCCTAAAATATATCAATCAGATATCTTTTCTTCCAAGTATTCCATTCTTCACGGAACTCCTTCTTCATGCATATCTCTTCTTATGTTTATCTCGATCTTCTTTCCTTTAATCAGCTACTATCCTTATCTGAACATACTTCAGCACTTAAGTTCTGATATCCATCTTCTGATGATTATCTCCTGATAATATAAGTACTGATATCCTTAAGTCCTGACTTCCAGTAAGTACTGATTTATCCTGTTTAAGTAAGATCTGAAAACTAAACATAAATCATATTAGCCATGACATTATCAAATATATCTAACACGTCCGACGAGTTTTCTTCGAGCTTTTTCGGCCAACTCAAGGTTTATCTATTTGATTTGATTGCATGGTTGTGTTCCTGGTGTTGTGTAGATGTGATATGGAGCTTGTGGAGGTGTAAGGATTCCGGGAATGAATTTTCTGGTGAACCCCGACTATTTGCAATTAGGTCCATGTACTTTTGTAGATGATGAAGTTTGGTCCCTGTAGTTTCAGGATCTTTCAAAAATAGGACACCTGTTTTAAATATATAAAAATCATATTTCTATTTATTTTAATTTCAGAAATTCATTTTTAATTAATAAAAAATTCCAAAAATCATTATTTTAAATTCAAGAATAAATCTGAATTATTTAATTAATTAATTTTAGTTGATAATTAATTAGTTTATTAGATATAAACCACAGAGTCCTTGTTTTCATTGTGGTGGTGTTTGGCACTCTATTTGTACATGTAAAGAGTATCACAATTTGTATTATAATTATTATGATCTGAAACCCTCTTTAAAATAAAGCAAAATCTATTTCTGCATGTGTAAATACTAATAGTAAGGATGTTGACATAAACTGATATAAAAAGTCTTTTGCTGCATATGTTAACAAACTTAAAAAGGCCAAAGGATCCAAGCAAGTCTGGGTCCTTAAAAACACTAACTGATTTCAAATACTGATTACAGGGTAACATGAGAAATACTCTAGTCTTGGACAATGGATGCTTAGGACATATGACTGGTTATAAATCCCTGCTATCAGAATTTGAGGAGAAAGCTGGCCCAAGTGTTTCTTATGGAGATGGCAACTTCGGAAAAATCTTGGGATATGGCAAAATAAAAATTGGAAATGTCATCACTGAAAATGTAGCTCTGGTTGCAGGACTCAAACATAATCTGATTAATGTGAATCAAATCTGTGACAGAGGTTACCATGTGAACTTCTATGAGGAGCATTGTGAAATTGTCAGTACGTCTATGGCAAGATTACAATGACTGGTTTGAGACATGGTAGTTTATATGAATCCAGGGTCTTCACAGGCACTGATGAATCATAAGTTTGTCTACTTTGTAGAACATCTGTGGAAGACAACTGGAACTGGCATAAAAGACTTTCTCACTTCAATTTCAACAAAATCAATGAACTTGTGAGGAAAGATCTTGTAAGAGGATTTCCCAATGTAGTGTTTACTCCTGATGGCTTATGTGACTCATGCCAGAAAGCCAAGCAAAGGAAAAAATCTTTCAAGAGTAAAACTGAATCCTCCATTCTTGAACCATATAATCTACTTCATATTGATCTCTTTGGTCCAGTAAATGTTATGTCAATTGCCAAGAAAAGGTATGCACTCGTAATTGATGATGAATATAAAAGATATACATGGGTGTATTTTCTGTACACCAAGGATGAATCTCCATCCATTCTTCTTGATCATGTAATAGAGATGGAAAAAGGGTCAACATACAAAGTGAAGATCATTAGAAGTGATAATGGAACTAAATTCAAGAATAGTTCTATGAAAGGGTTTTGCAAACTCAAAGGGATAAAACAAGAGTTTTCTGCTCCCGGAACTCCACAACAAAATGGAGTTGTTGAAAGAAAGAATAGAACTCTCGTAGAAGCTGCAAGAACCATGCTAGAGGAAGCAAGATTGCCTACCTACTTCTGGGCTGAGGCTGTGCAAACTGCTTGCTTCACACAAAATGTAACATTGATCAACAGGCATTGAAAAACACCATTTGAGATGGTGAATGGAAAGAATCCAAAATTGAAGTACTTTCACATTTTTGGTTGTAAGTGTTTTGTTCTCAAAACTCATCCAGAGCAGTTGACCAAATATGATCTAAAAGATGATGAAGGAATTTTTGTGGGATATCCATTGTCTACAAAAGCCTTTAGAGTCTATAACCTGAGAACAAGGACAGTCATGGAATCTATACATGTGTCTTTTGATGACTGTTGTGTACTTGATGATTTCATAAACAAAACATCAAAGTAGATTTTACTTAGTGAAATTATGTAGCACTCGACGGATAAGAATTATAGTCCCGACGGATAAGAATTATAGTCCCGACGGATGATTAACTTATTATCCATCGAGTGAGTAGCTTATGTAATAATAAGTTTGTAGCACAGTTATGTATGCACCTTTGTATAGAATCTGTAGTAGCATATAAGTCATGTTGACTTTAACTAGATATGCAGAATAGGTTGATTAATTGTACATAAATGATGTCTTGTAATTCTGCATAAGTGAAATAGAGTCAAGTGCCAAAATAGCTACCGACGGATGATTAACAAAGCTATCGACGGATGATCAAATGACTATCAACGGATGTTTAATATAGCAGTCGACGGATGATCAATTAAACCATCAACGGATGTTCTGAAAGTCGACGGATGATCATATGAAGAATTCAAACAGCAGTTGAACAGTGAAAGCTGACACACAGCCGTCGAGATGCATACAAACACACTGTGAAAGCCCATTAACTGGGTAATAGAGGACGAAAAGCAACAAAGCTTAAGACTGATAGTTTTTATATTTGTTCAGTCTTTTTGACTTTGTAATCTTGGTATTATATAAACCAAGAGAGTAACAAATAGAAAAATAACTAAGATAGCTGAAAAACACAAAAAATAGAGAAATCTTTGTAAGCAGAATCTTTAGCATTTCCTGGATTCTGAGTAGTTCAATTTGTAAGCAGCTGTGAGCATTCTTGTACACAGAGTCCTCTCGATATATAATATATATCTCTGGTGGAATTGTTTAAATCCACCAGAAAGTTTTTAAAGACTCTTGTTTTTAATTACTTATGTTTTGATTCAATTAAGTTTACATTCCACATTGTGCTAATCAAAACAAATATATCTATAATCGAGTTAAACATTTTTATTTCGAAAAAAAGGGTTCAAGAATTCCATTCAACCCCCCTTCTGTAATTCTTGCTATATTGTTAAGGGACTAACAATTGGTATCAGAGCAAGCTCTTAATATATAAAGAGTTTAAAGATCAAAACAATTCAGCAAGATGAACAAGAAAGATGTTGGAGTCAAGATTCCTTTTCTTGATAAAGATAATTACCATCATTGGAAGGTAAAGATGCATCTTCATATGCTTTCTCAAGATGAGGCCTATGTGGACTGCATAGAAAGTGGCCCTCATGTTCCAATGAGAGCTGCAACTGGAAACGAGCCATCTGTTCCAAAGCCAAGGCATGAATGGTCTGATCCTGACATTGAACAAGTCAGGAAAGATAAAAAGGCCATGAACATTATGTTCAATGGTGTTGATGCAGACATGTTTGATAGCATCATCAACTGCAAAACTGCCAAGGAAGTTTGGGACACAATACAGATAATTTGTGATGGCACTGAGCAAGTTAGAGAAAATAAAATGCAGCTCCTGATTCAGCAATATAAGCATTTTCACAATGAAGAAAGTGAGTCACTCACTGACATTTTTAGTAGATTCCAAACACTACTAAATGCTCTTAAGTTGCATGGAAGAGTCTATCAGACTAAAGACTCCAATATGAAATTTCTCAGATCTCTTCCAAAGAAATGGAAACCAATGACAGTCTCATTGAGAAACTCACAAGATTATAAGGAGTTTACTTTGGAGAGACTGTATGGCATTCTGAAGACCTATGAGCTTGAGATAGAGCGGGATGAAAGAATGGAGAGAGGAAAGAAGAAAGGAGGATCCATTGCACTAGTTGCTGATCGGAAAAGGAGAAGGAAGTGAAGATGGAAGCTGTAGAATCAACTTCAAAGGTCTGTGAGAATAAGGGTAAGGGGCTAGCTGCAGAAAGTGAAGAATCATTGAGCCAAGATGACATGGAGGACATTGATGAGCACCTAGCATTTCTTTCAAGGAGATTTACCAAGCTCAAGTTCAAAAAGAACTTTGGAGCAGCCAAGCCAAATAGAAATATGATGGATAAGTCAAAATTCAAATGTTTCAAATGTGGCTTGGCAGGGCATTTTGCAAATGAGTGTAGAAAGTCAGATTCCAGTAAGAAAAGGTTTGAGTCTGTAGATTATAAGCAAAAATACTTTGATCTACTCAAACAAAAGGAAAGGGATTTTATTACACAAGAGAATGACTGGGCAGCAGATGGTTTGGATGAAGATGAAGATGTCAGCTATGTTGATCTAGCCCTAATGGCCAAGTCTGACGAAACAGAGACAAGTTCCTCAAGCAATCAGGTAATCACTACAAACCTTGCATATTTAGCTAAAGCTGAGTGTAATGATGCCATAAATGACATGTCTACAGAATTGTATCATTTGCGTGTTACACTTAAGTCTCTCACTAAAGAAAATGCTAAAATCAAAGAAAACAACTTGTTTTTAAGTGAGAGGAATAATGTGCTTGAGTCTCAGTTTGTTGAGTTTGAGAAACTAAAAATTGAGTGTAAGATTTCCAAGGAGGAATTAACCGAGTCCTTGAAAAAGGAAGAAATTTTGAAGAAGCAGCTCGAGTGTGAACAAGAGGTGATTAAAGCATGGAAAACATCCAGGGATGTTCATGCTCAAATCACCAAAGTTCAAAAAATTGAGTCTTTTTGTGATGAAGCCTGGAAGAAGAATAAAGAGAAACTAGAACCCATTTTGGTAAATGAGTTGTTGACAGATGTAGACTCGACGGATGATGAGGACTATCCGTCGGATAACAAAAAGTGTTATCCGTCGAATGATGAAAATCCTCATTCGTCGGCTGTAAGCAAACCCATTAGCAAAGCCAAATTAATCAAGCTAAATGAAAAGTATGGGTCTGTTTCCAAGAACTTTGTTTCAGGAGAGTCAAGTCAAGCTAAGAAAGGGAAAAAGGCTAATGTTGGTCACATGACTGTCAAACAGTTAAGTGACAGACTTGAGAAAATAGAGGTAAAAACAGAGACTAAAAAGAAAAATAATAGGAATGGTAAAGTAGGGATTAACAAACACAATAACTACACACCTGATAAATATGCTGCTAGAAAAATCTGTGTCAAGTGTGGTAGTGTAAATCATTTATCTGTTAATTACAAATCTGCCATGCCTACTCCCATGTCTGTTCAGCCTCAATTTCCTAACATGAATGCCATGCCTCCCATGCCTGTTAATGTTATGCCTACACAGAATATGAATGCACAGTTTGCTAATATGCCATTTGCACCTAATCCATATTATGCTGCAAACAGTATGCCTCAAATGTCATTTAGCATGCCTTACTGGAATAACATGTTTACACCAAGCATGCCATTTCCTGTTAGCCATAACATGCATGATAATTCTGTTGCATTTAATGGTTTCAAAGGTACAACCCAATTGACTAAGGAAGAATCTGAAATTCCTAAGTCAAATGAGATAAAACCTAAGAAACAGAAGAAGAAAGCTAACAAGGCAGGACCCAAGGAAACTTGGGTACGAAAATCAACTTGATTTGATTTTGATGTGTGCAGGGAAACAGAAAGAATCTTTGGTACTTGGATAGTGGCTGTTCAAGACACATGACTGGTGATTTTACCCTGCTCACAGAGTTTAAGGAGAGAGCTGGCCCAAGTATTACTTTTGGAGATGACAGCAAGGGTTATACTGTGGGATATGGCTTGATTTCAAAGGATAATGTCATCATTGAAGAGGTTGCCTTAGTGGATGGTCTCAAACACAATCTGTTGAGTATCAACCAGCTTTGTGATAAGGGCAACTCAGTAACCTTCAATAAAGAAGCCTGTGTTGTGACTAATAATCAAAACAACAAAGTGGTTATCACTGGTGTGAGAAGAGGGAATGTGTACCTAGCTGACTTCAACTCAACTAAAGCAGAATCTGTAACTTGTCTTCTCAGTAAAGCAAGTCAAGATGAAAGTTGGCTATGGCACAAGAAGCTATCCCATTTAAACTTCAAGACCATGAATGAGCTGGTAAAGAAAGAACTAGTAAGAGGCATTCCTCTAGTGGAATTTACAAAGGATGGACTGTGTGATGCCTGCCAAAAAGGGAAGCAGATCAAAACATCATTCAGGAAGAAACTTGATTCAGCAATTGAAGAGCCTCTGCAACTGCTTTACATGGATCTGTTTGGACCAGTCAATGTATTGTCAATTTCAAAGAAAAGATTTTGCCTAGTAATTGTAGATGATTTTTCAAAGTTCTCTTGGACATATTTCCTAAAGTCTAAAGATGAGGCTAGTGAAATCATCATCAATCACATAAGGCAAGTTAACAATCATCCTGATTTCAAAGTTAGAAGAATCAGGAGTGACAATGGAACTGAGTTCAAGAACTATGTCATGAGAGCATTTTGTGAGGAAAATGGAATCTTACATGAGTTCTCAGCAGCAAGGACTCCACAACAGAATGGAGTAGTGGAGAGGAAGAACATATCACTTATTGAAGCTGCAAGGACAATGCTTGAAGAATCAAAATTACCAACATATTTCTGGGCTGAAGCTGTAAATACTGCATGCTACACTCAGAACATCTCCCTGATTAATCAAGCAAGATGCATGACTCCTTATCAATTGTTCAAGAACAAGAAGCCAACTCTAAACTTTCTTCATGTCTTTGGCTGTAAATGCTATATTCTGAGAAATCAAACAGATCAAAATGGGAAGTTTGATGCTAAAGCAGATGAAGGAATTTTTGTTGGATATGCTGTTGGTAAAGCATATATAGTCTATAATCTAAGAACCAACATTGTTGTGGAATCTATACATGTTGTGTTTGATGATAAAAAGATTAAAGGACTGAAAGATGGAGATTACCATGAGAGCCTCAAATTCGACAATGTTGAGATGGTCAGTGATGAAAGTGATGATGAGAGTGATCAAGAAACAATGTCTAAGGATAATGCAGACAAATCTACCACCAATGAAGCACAAAACTCAACATCCGTCGAGATGCATAATGCTTCATCCGTCGGAAGGCAATCTGTGTTATCCGTCGGAAGACAACCTGCCTCATCCGTCGGTACTCAAAATTCACCATCCGTCGAGTTATCTAAAGGAGCAGGAAGTCAAGGTAGATCACCCATAGAAAGTACCCCTTTCTCAAATCAAAGATCCTCAAACTCAGGGGGAGTTTCTAGCAATCAAAACTCTATCACACATCAAGACAACATTGAGGTCTCTTCATCTAGAGCTAATTTACCTCAACCAAGGAAATGGACAAAAGATCACCCCTTTGAACTGATTATTGGTGATGTTTCTTCTCGAGTTCAAACCAGGAGAGCAACTCAAGAAGAATGTCTATACAGCAGCTTTCTGTCAAAGGAAGAACCAAAGAAGGTAGAAGAAGCCTTGTTAGATCCTGATTGGATTTTAGTTATGCAGGAGGAGCTAAACCAATTTGAAAGGAATAAAGTATGGAAGCTGGTACCCAAGCCTAAAGGAAAGAATCCAATAGACACCAAAATGGGTATTCACAAACAAGATGGATGAAAATGACATAGTAGTAAGGAACAAAGCCAGGTTGGTTGCTAAAGGCTATTGCCAGCAAGAAGGAATAGATTTTGATGAAACATTTGCTCCTGTTGCAAGACTTGAAGCCATCAGAATCTTCTTAGCCTATGCAGCCCATGCCAATATCAAGGTCTATCAAATGGATGTCAAAAGTGCCTTTCTGAATGGAGATTTGGAGGAAGAAGTGTATGTTAGTCAACCTCCTGGCTTTGAAGATCCAAATTTTCCAGAGTATGTCTATTATCTACTGAAAGCACTTTATGGACTGAAGCAAGCACCTAGAGCCTGGTATGACACTTTATCAAAGTTCCTTTTGGAAAATCACTTCACAAGAGGTACTGTAGATAAAACTTTATTTTTCAGAAATGTCAATGGCTTTAGCATACTTGTTCAAATTTATGTAGATGATATTATTTTTGGCTCTACAGATGAGAAACTTTGTAAAAAGTTTGCCAAACTGATGCAAAGTAAGTATGAAATGAGTATGATGGGAGAACTAACTTACTTTCTTGGTTTACAAGTTAAGCAAGTTAGTGATGGAATATTCATTAGTCAAACTAAATATATTTTTCATCTTTTAAAGAAGTTTGATCTAATGGATTGCACATCTGCAAAAACTCCCATGGCCACTGCAACTAAGCTTGAATTAAACACTATTGAAAAGTGTGTGGATATTTCAAGCTATAGAGGCATGGTTGGCTCACTTCTGTACTTAACAGCTAGTAGGCCAGATATAATGTTTGCTACATGTTTATGTGCAAGATTTCAGGCTGATCCTAGAGAATCTCACTTGATAGCTATTAAGAGAATTTTCATATATCTCAAGGGAACACCTAAACTTGGCATTTGGTATCCTAGAGATTCTGGTTTTGATCTAACTGGTTATTCAGATGCAGATTATGCAGGTTGCAGAATTGACAGAAAGAGCACAACAGGAACTTGTCAATTTCTAGGAAACAAGCTTGTGTCCTGGTTCAGTAAAAAGCAAAATTCAGTTTCTACTTCTACAGCTGAAGCTGAATATATTGCTGCTAGCAGTTGTTGTGCACAGATTTTATGGATGAAAAATCAATTGTTAGACTATGGTTTGAAAGTTGAGAGGATTCCTATTTTCTGTGATAACACAAGTGCAATTGCCATCACTGAAAATCCAGTGCAACATTCAAGGACAAAGCACATAGACATCAAGTACCATTTCATAAGGGAACATGTAATGAATGGTCCTATAGAGTTACATTTTGTTCCAAGTGAGAAGCAACTTGCAGATATCTTTACCAAGCCACTGGATGAATCCACCTTTTCAAGGTTGGTAAGTGAGTTAGGTATGCTTAATTACTCTTGAATTTATCTGAGTTATTTTGCAAGTTGAAAAGTAGCCAAAAATTTAGCTGATTTTTAGTCATGGATGAAATTTTGGCTAAGTCAATATTTGCATCTCGACGGATGACCATTATCCATCGAGTTGAGTCATCCGTCGATATACTATTTGCAAATAAAAATCAATTACTTTTCTGGAATCTTTTAAAACTCGACGGATAACAGTTTATCCTCATCCGTCGAATTGTCTAAATCTTAACCGTTAATTCCCTAAACATTATCCATCGAGTATACTTACAGTTTGTAAGCATTACATGATGGATAATGGGTGGAATTTTTACAGTTTATTTTTAAAACGGCTATTTTAGGCAATTTCTATTGGGTAATTTACTTTTCTTTATTATTTTCATCCGTTGTTTTTGAGATAGTATAAAAGCTTATTTCATTCTAATTATTTTCTTTTATCATTCTCAAATTCAACTGCTTTTATTTCATTCTCTTTCAAGCAAATATTCTCCTTCTCTTCAAGCTTTCATTCTCTAACAATGGCACCTGTAGTAAAGATTATGTCTCAGACTGGGTTCATTTATGAGAAGAACAACTTCACTGCTTTGGTCAATAAGGGCATTTAGCAATCAAAAGACTATCACAAGATGATGGACTTCGTGAAGAACTGCAAGTTAAGTTATGTCATGATTGAATCACCCACAATTTTTTTTGAAGTTGTTGAAGAGATGTGGACCACTGTAATCTACAACTCTATTGACAAAACCATCACTCTAACCATCAAAGGTAATGAGTTCTGTATCAATAGTGATGTGATAAAAGCATGTTTCAAAATTCCTGATGATAATGTAACTTCACCACACAATGACACTGATATTATCAATATGCTTAATTCCATGCATTATGCACTTCCTACTACTAAGCTAAGTGATATTAGAAGATTAGGTCTTAGGAAGGAATGTAGTTTCATGTGTGATGTTGTGACTAAAGTTTTCTCTGGAAAAATCAATAATTTTGATTCTGTGAACATTTCCATGCTTAACATGCTATACATGCTAGTTACAGATAAATTTTACAATTTCAGTGACCTTGTCTTGTATGAGTTAGGTTTTAAACTAGGTGAGTTAGCCAAAAGGGGAAAGAATGTATATTATGCTAGATTTTTCATGATATTGGCTAACCATCTTTGTCAAGAGATTGTACTTGAGAACCCAAACAACAAACTAGCTTGTTGGGTTCAAGAGAGAAGAATCATTGCAGATTTGAACAGAGCCAACCATCATAGGGATGTGCCAATGTTCTACTTTCCTGTAATACAGACACCTCAGGTAAGTGAGGTAAGTTCATCCATACCCTCAACAATTCCAATCTCCTCAATTTCTTTGAGTTCAGGAGTAGCTATGGCAACTGTGACAATGACCAACAGTTGCCTACCAAAGCTGCCAAAACAACTGTAATTTCTAAATCCAAGTCAAAGAAAACCCCCTCTGGTATCTCTCAAAAGGTACCAGTTGAAAAATCCACCAAAGCCAAAGAGGGGAGTGTGAAGGAGGGTCAGTTAGGTGAAGGAAGGGGTGAACATCAAAGAAACCCCAAGGATAAGGTTGGAGAGTTGAGTGAATCCCAGCCTAGCCACACTCCTAGCCACACTCCTAGCCACACTGCAGTTTCCCAACAAACTGCAGTGCTTAAAAAGGACAAAAGCTCACTTCTAGCTACATCCTCCCAAAAGGATGTGGCTATTGAAGAAATCTCTCAGCCAAGAGCACAGGCCAAAAGGGTTAGGGACACAAGCTCACCCCAAACTTACACAAGAAAGAAGAAATCCAAAACCACTGAGGATGCACAGGGCACACACACAGTGCAAACTGGTGCTAAAGACACAGTCCCTGCACTTTCTCAAATTCAGTTTGATGTGGCTCCAATAAATGTGGAGTCACAGCCAAAATCTCTTATAATAGAAGCCTCTGAAACACCATACTCACTAACAAACTCTCTGGAAGTGGATATGATAAACACTTCAATTCCTGATTTCCCTTCTTTAACTCTGTTGGGGAAGCCAAAATCTAGTGCAAGTGAGCATCATCTTTTAGATGATTTATTGGCTCACTTGCCAATTCTTTCAGATACCATTGTGACATCTGTGCCTCAAATAACTTCAATCAACACAGAGTCAACAATAGTTTCTCTTCCCACCTCATTCATTTCTACTCTCTCGATGGATATTTCTCATCCGTCGAGTAGTGATTGTATCCCGACGGATAAGCTTAACAGCAGTTATCCGTCAGATAGCTTTACCACTCACCCGATGGATATCACTTATCCGTCGAGTGTCTCTGCACAACTTCAAACTTTAATTATTTATAGTGCAGAAGATTTAGTGATAATACAATCACTCTTAGGACTGAGAGAGGAGAGTGCATTGAGTGAGAGACTGGGTTGCTCCCAGGCAAAAGGAGAGGAAAAGAGTGAATCTTAGCAATCCATTTATTCAGGATTGGCAAAAGTGAGTGAGAGGAGTCCCACCTTAGTAGGTGAAGGTGAGGGTGTGAGGGTGGGGAGCCAGGGTGAGACCCTGATGCAACAAAAGAGAGATTATGAGAGAAAGGCAGGTAAAGGAGAAATAAGGGTGGATCCAGCCATTGCTAGTGAGTCAATGATTGTGGATGATGCTGAAAAGGAAAGACAATTTCAGCAACATTACAAAGCTGAAATTGATAACATTTCCTTGGATGCTGACACTTTTACTCATCCTGTGTCAGCCTATCAATTGTTGGTTGCTCAGGGCAATGTGGAGGCAGAACATACTTTGAATTTAATACACACCTCAGAATCTCTTCAAAGAGATAAAGTTGTTGTCAATAGGATGCCTTCTCAAGCTGGTGAGCCATCTGAAGAATTTGGAGTAAATTCTAATGATGATGACTCTGATTCTTTGGATGGAAGCATGAACTTAGGGGGAGATGAAGGTCCAAGTTCTGTTTCAAATTTACCTGGATGGGCATGGACAAAGGAATCTACACCAGGACAATTTGGTGTATCTTTGGTCAAGCAAGTGATGGCTATTCAAAAGGCCCTTCAGGAAACTTCAGATGCTAGTACCAAGGACATTCTTCAAGCTCACCTAGACTCTCTACATCTCATGAAGATCCAGCACTTAAGACAGAATCTGAGTGTGGATGAACTGAAAAGAGATATAGCTGACTTGAAAACTTATAATTCTGAGAAGCTGGATTCAGTAATGCCTTATGGTACCATGCAAGATCTATTACTGAGACTGAGGAGAGAATTAGATTCTGAAAAGAAGCTAGCCAAGCTGGAAGACAGAGTTCAAGTTATTGAGAATTCAGTGGCTATCCTTCTTCAAAATCAACAGACTCAGACAAATCTTCTCATGCAACTGGCTAAAGCACAAGGCCTAACTCCTCAACTTGATGATAACAAAAAGGGGGAGAGAGAATCAAGTAAGGGGGAGAAAGGACCAACTGAGGGGGAGAAACTTCAAGTACAAATCAACAAAGTAATTGTACCTATAATTACTATCTCCAAGCCAACAGTTGCAGATGGTATAGATCTAATTAAAGCAGCAGCAGCAAATTTGAAAGTTGCTGAAAAAGGAAAGTTGAGTTTGATCAACTGGAATAAGATTGATGAGGAGATACAGAAAAAGTTTGAACTAGTCAAGGAGCCAGTTAAGTCAGCCATCCATCACTCTCATGTCAAGTCAATCAGTGTGAATGAGATGAGCATGAACTATCTGGAAAAAGGACAATCTTCCTGCATCAAGTCTACAAAGGCTGAAACAATTCTTAAACCAAAGGAAAATTATCCAAAATCATCTTGGAAGAACCCCATGGACACTGTGTATGAGACACCCAAGCCTGATAAAAAGAAGCTTCTATCAAGATCTATTGTCTTCTATAAAGATCCAGCTGATTCAGCTTCAAAAAGGAGAATTGCTAAGATATTCAGAAATGGAAAGGAAATTTGTGTGGTAGCTGGACATCCACAATTTGCTCAAGCAAAGAAAGAAAGAAAAGCCAGATTAAAGCAGGAAAAGAGGCAAGCTGCTCTAGATGCAAAGAAGTCTAAACAAAAGAAAGAACAGATTGCTATCTTGGCCAAGCTACAGGCTGTAAATTCTTCTCAACAAATTCCCTCTCAACCATCTGAAGCTGCTGAATCAAAGAAGAAAATTGAAGAACAGAAGAAATCCCCAAGGAAAAAAGAATTGGCTAGAAGAACAAAAAGGAAACTGGATGTTGTTGACAAGGAATTGGAATATCAATTTCCTCAGGAATCCACACCACCTACAACTCAAGCATCAAAGCCCTCTGTGGTAATTGAAGACATAAGGGTGGTGGATCCCTACAGGAACATACATGGTGAACCTATTGTGCCAAAGGATGAGCCAATAGAGTGGGATAATCTACCAATTCCTGACTTCAGCCTACAAATCCTTAGTAAGCCAAAAAGGACAAAGTCAAGGGAAGTCAAGAAAGTGAAGCTGTCACCTCTCAAATCCAAGTCAGTAGTTAAAGCTCAACCAAAGGTCAACAGGGGAGACTACTTGTACTTGTGTGACATCAAAGAATTTTCAGATCTAAATCTTTATCTGGATGAACTGGATGAAGTAAGGGCAATTGATGCATACAGAAACCTACCTGAAAGGTTGGTGTTCAAGTATAAAGGAGGAAGGGAGATTCAGTGACCACTTCACAGGATTCTTCAAGAAAGCCAAGCTGTGCTGATTAAAGTCTATTCATCCTTCAAGAAAAACTTTGGGTTCAATGTAACTGCAAGAAGACTAGTATTGAAGAAGATTGAAGAGCTGAGGAGTGTTAGAGCTAAAGATGCACTCCCAAAGACACTAATCATCCCATATACAGGGAGAAGAGTGCATCTAAGGCCCTACTGGCTGATGGAATTCATGGATGACAAGGGTGTGAGAAGATTATTCAGATTAGAAGACCAACTGAGTATCTCTAGCAATGAGACTCTCTTGGAAATGCAAGAAAAGCTAGATCTCTCAGAATCTGATGAACTGGAATTCCACAGGCAGCTCTAGAATCAAATTAAGGAAAATAACAGAAAGCTTGGAAGAAGATCCAGACCTTGAAGGAACTAGAAAAATCTGCTCAGGCTAGAGGAGCATCTTGAATTGACTGTGAGCCAAACCTTGTACATTTTGTTTAATTGAAGCACTTTCAGTTTATCTACTTATCTTTAAAGATGTATGTTCTGGATGTTTTGTTATCATCAAGTATCTCTTAATTTATGGCTACAATTCCAGTAGACATAAATTGGGGGAGATTGTTGTGCATATGTTGTGTACTTGATGATTTCATAAACAAAACATCTAAGTAGATTTTACTTAGTGAAATTATGTAGCACTCGACGGATAAGAATTATAGTCCCGACGGATAACTCATTATAGTCCCGACGGATGATTAACTTATTATCCATCGAGTGAGTAGCTTATGTAATAATAAGTTTGTAGCAGAGTTATGTATGCACCTTTGTATAGAATCTGTAGTAGCATATAAGTCATGTTGACTTTAACTAGATATGCAGAATAGGTTGATTAATTGTACATAAATGATGTCTTGTAATTCTGCATAAGTGAAATAGAGTCAAGTGCCAAAATAGCTACCGACGGATGATTAACAAAGCGATCGATGGATGATCAAATGACTATCAAGGGATGTTTAATATAGCAGTCGACGGATGATCAATTAAACCATCAACGGATGTTCTGAAAGTCGACGGATGATCATATGAAGAATTCAAACAGCAGTTGAACAGTGAAAGCTGACACACAGCCGTCGAGATGCATACAAACACACTGTGGAAGCCCATTAACTGGGTAATAGAGGACGAAAAGTAGCAAAGCTTAAGACTGATAGTTTTTGGGCCTGTTTGGCAACCACTAAATAAGTGGCTTATTGGCTTATAAGCCCGTAAGTACTTATCGATGAGTGTTTGTCGATCCAACTTATAAGTTGAATTTACAACTTATAAGCTGATAAGTTGAATGTTAGTAATGACGTACTTTTTCTCAACTTATTATGGTTTTTTAATTTTTTATTAATTTTAGTTTTCAAATTTATGTTTTTAAATGTTAAGTTAATTTAAAAATCATGAATTAAGATAATTATATTTAAAAAATATTTATTTTAGTTCATTTAAGTTAAAAAAAATTCTGACTTATAAGTAAAATTAACCAAACACTTAACTAACTTATAAGTATTATCTACTTATCACTTTTAAGCCACTTATTAATTTTAAGTCATAGTTACTTATTTTAAAATTTCCCAAACGGACACTTTATATTTGTTCAGCCTTTTTGACTTTGTAATCTTGGTATTATATAAACCAAGAGAGTAGCAAATAGAAAAATAACTGAGATAGCTGAAAAACAAAAAAAAACAGAGAAATCTTTGTAAGCAGAATCTTTAGCATTTCCTGGATTCTCAGTAGTTCAATTTGTAAGCAGCTGTGAGCATTCTTGCACACAGAGTCCTCTCGATATATAATATATATCTCTGGTGGAATTGTTTAAATCCACCAGAAAGTTTTTAAAGACTCTTGTTTTTAATTACTTATGTTTTGATTCAATTAAGTTTACATTCCGCATTGTGCTAATCAAAACAAATATATCTATAATCAAGTTGAACATTTTTATTTCGAAAAAAAAAGGTTCAAGAATTCCATTCAACCCCCCTTCTGTAATTCTTGCTATATTGTTAAGGGACTAACAATGACAAGAAGATTACAGGTCTAGAAGATGCCGATGACCATGACAAATTGAGATTTGAAAATAAAGTACCATATGCTGAACTCTTAAATCTTAATCCTGATACAGTAAATCCTGATATCACTCATAGCTCCGATAATCCACATGACAGTGGAAATACTTCTAACACTGAAGCATATATTGGGGGGAGCAACATGATTCAAATCCAGAGACTTCTACAAGTGATTCGACTCAAGAAATATCAGTAGATAAATCATCAGATTCTCAGTCCTCAAATTCTGATGAGTTAAATACTGCTAAAAATAGGAACACTGATTCACGGGGAGCATCGGGACATGATAGTGGTACTATTCAAAGAAATAACAGAGAGTTCATGGATTAAGGGGAGGTTCTTCTTCAAGGAGTCAACTTCCATCTGCAAGAAAATGGTCTAAGTCACACACACCTGACGTAATCATTGAAAACTCTGATAGTGGTGTAAGAACCAGAAAAGCCACTCAAAATGAATGTCTCTACCATTATTTTCTATCTCAAACTGAACCCAAGAAGGTGGAATAAGCTCTTCAAGATGTTGACTGAGTTACAACAATACAAGAAGAGATTAATGAATTTGAAAGGAACGAAGTCTGGACTCTTGTGCCAAGACCAAAGAACAGATCTGTAGTTGACACAAAGTAGGTGTTCAGAAACAAAATTGACAGTGAGGGCATTATTACAAGAAACAAAGCAATACTGGTTGCAAAGGGCTATTCATAGTAAGAAGGCATTGATTATGATGACACTTTTTCTCCAGTTGCAAGGCTTGAAGCAATAAGAATTTTTCTAGCCTTTGCTGCTCACAAGAAGTTTAAGGTGTTCCAAATGGATGTATAGAGTGAATTTCTAAATGGAGAACTTGAATAAGAAGTTTATGTTGAACAACCTCCAGGGTACATTGATCCAAAGTATCCAGATCATGTCTATTACTGGATAAAGCACTCTATAGAATGAAGCAAGCTCCAAGGGCCCGGTATGAAACACTTGCTCTATTTCAATTAGAAAGTGGTTTCACAAGAGGTACAATTGATAAAACTCTCTTTTATAAATACCATGGCAAGGACTTATTATTAGTATTTATATATATATATATGTTGATGATATCATTTTTGGATCTACTAATGATAAACTCTGTGAGAGATTTGTAAAGCTAATGCAGTCTAGGTATCAAATGAGTATGATGGGAGAATTGAGTTATTTTCTAGGGTTATAAGTAAAATAGACTGATGAAGGAATCTTCATAAATCAATCTAAATGTACCAGGAATTTTCTCAAAAGATTTGGAATGCAAGACTGCTCAACTGCATCAACTCCTATTGCCACTGCAACCAAGTTAGATTTAAATACTAGTTCTTCAGTAGATATAACTAACTATAGAGGTATGATTGGTTCACTCCTATACTTGACTGCTAGTAGACCTGATATCATGTATGCTACCTGTCTTTGTGCAAGGTTCCAAGCTGATCCAAGGGAACCTCATCTGTTAGCTGTGAAAAGAATTTTTAAAATATCTCAAAGGCAGCATGAATCTTGAATTATGGTATCCTAGAGATTCATACTTTAAGCTAACTGGATATTGAGATGCTGATTTTGCAAGATGCAAAATAGACATGAAAAGCACTTCTGGAAGCTCCCAATTTCTGTGTGGCAGATTGGTTTCTTGGTATACCAAAGAAACAAAAGTCAATTTCCACATCAACTGCAGAAGCTGAATATATTGCTACAGGAAGCTGTTGTGCTCAGATTCTATGGATGAAGAATCAGTTACTTGATTATGGGTTAGACTATTCTGCTATTCCAATATATTGTGATAATCAAAGTGCTATTGCAATGACAAGAAATCCAGTGCAACATTCAATGACTAAACACATCAGCATCAGGTACCATTTTATAAGGGAACATGTGGAAGAAGGTACAGTGGAATTGGTCTTTGTTCTAACAGATCAACAATTATCAGATATATTCACCAAACCTCTTTGTGAAGCTACTTTCACAAGATTAGTGAATGAATTGGGAGTGATATCATGACATTTCTCAAACTCTGATAATTAAGAAATAACTACTGATAGTTGAAGTATGGTATCTTATTATGTGTCAGTACTTGTTAGATACTGATTATTGTGTTAAATTCTGATGCCATGATAACATGCAATTGACTTTTGTGAATCCTAGTTGATAGCTGCATGTTAAACTACTGATTATGCGTATATGCTCTGATATTAGTTAAACTTATTTTGACTAATAGATTCTGAAAGTAGTTGTTAAATTCTGATATTGTTCAAACTAGTGTTGACTGATGAATCCTAATAGTTGTGATTAAATACTGATAATGATCAAACAATAATTGACTATTATATTTCATTGATTATTTTGAATTTATTCGAAATAAATGGTTATTCAGTATTTTTAGTTAACAGTGTGTCAGTGGAAAAAATTTTAATTGCTTACTTGGGTTAACTATTTCTGTAATTATCTTTTAAACACTTGAGTACTTACATTGGGAATAGGAATTTGAAAAAGGGAAATTACTTTTTGTTTACCTAGATAGGCGTAATAGTGTATGCATGCAGTGTTTAATTATTACATGGGTAATCAAGGTTTTTTTTCCAGTTTCTATCTTCTCTGCTATGTATACAAACCCTCCACTATAACAATTCGTATATTTTTGTATTATTTAAATGTGTAGTTATTGATTGATTAAATAAATAAAATATGTGTATGGGTTCTGTCAGCTGTGTGTTGTTTTTTTATTATTTATGTGTGATTTATTGGTGTACATGGTTTGTTTGCATAATTAATTATTGAGCGGTATTGATTTATTTTCGCTTTTAAAAGTGGTTTTAAGGCAGATTTATTTTCATAAATATTTGGATCATTTCTAAAATAGTTTTTATGATTTTATAATTTCAATATTATTTTTGGGATTTTATAAAATTTAGAAATCAATATTTCATTAATTATTTATCTTTAAATGATTATCTGATTGTATTTATTTGTAAATTCTGTATTTAATTGCAGAATACTTCAAAAATTATGAAACTTATATTTTAATACAATTTTAATATTCTGAAAACTTTAAAAATTATTTTGGAAATTTTTGGGATTCAATTCACCCGCACGTTTGTTCTTTAAACCGTTAAATGTGGGTATGAGTTGCGTTTCAAAAACGGTTTAAAAATTATGAAAATTTTATATTATTTACTTTCAAATATTTTTAGAATTTTGGTATAAAATTTATAATTTGTCGATGCATTTTGATGCGCAGCTGATTCGTTATTTTACAAGGAAACGAACCATAATTTTTATAAATAACGAAACCTGATACGTGTCATTCATTCAACTCATGTATTATGCTGAGTTTCTATCAGTTTGGTAACGTGGCAACACAGGAAGGAAAGAAAGAAAAAAAGGTAATCAACCCCCCATTTTCTTCTTCTTCATCCCGCAGCATCAATCTCTCTCTCTCTGTTCTTATATATATCTCTCTCTCTCGCTCTCTCTCTCTCTCTCTCTCTCTCTCTCTCTCTCTCGCTTTTCTCGCTCTCTATCTCAGTTTCTTCCCTTCTCTTTTCCTTCTCTCCCCTGTATTCCTTTTCCCCGGTTCTTCTTTCCCTTTCCGGTGAGCTTTCCGGCTGTGGTTCGGTTCTTTGCTTCGATTGATTCCGGTTTTGTTCCTATGATTATATGTCTACATATATCTGCTATATATGTGTGTGTGTGTGTATATAATCTGTGTGTGTGCAAGTGTTATTGTGTGTGTGTTTGTGTATGTGGCTGCGCGTGGCCGCGTGTATGGTTGTTGTGCTTCTCTATTGGGCTTTTCTGTTGGGCTTTTCTGTTGGGCTTGTATTTGGCCGGTATGAGTTGCATTTCAAAAACGGTTTAAAAATTATGAAAATTTTATATTATTAACTTTCGAATATTTTAAGAATTTTGGTATAAAATTTGTAATTTTTTGATGCATTTTGATGCGCAGCTGATTCGTTATTTTACAAGAAAATGAACCAGAATTTTTATAAATAACGAAACCTGATACGTGTCATTCATTCAACTCATGTATTATGCTGAGTTTCTATCAGTTTGGTAACGTGGCAACACACGAAGGAGAGAAAGAAAAAAAGGTAATCAACCCCCCCTTTTCTTCTTCTTCATCCCGCAGCATCAATCTCTCTCTGTGTTTTCATCTCTCTCTCTCTTTCTCTCTCTCTCTCGCTTTTCTGGCTCTCTATCTCAGTTTCTTCCCTTCTCTTTTCCTTTTCTCCCCTGTATTCCTTTTCCTCAGTTCTTCCTTCCCTTTCCGGTGAGCTTTCCGGCCATGGTTCGGTTGTTTGCTTCGATTGATTCCGGTTTTATTTCTATGGTTATATCTATACATATATCTGCTATATATGTGTGTGTGTGTATAATCTGTGTATGTGTGTGCGAGCATTATTGTGTGTGTGTTTGTGTGTGTGGTGGCGCGTGGCCGTGTGTATGGTTGTTGTGCTTCTCTGTTGGGCTTTTCTGTTGGGCTTGTGTTTGGCCTTGTTGGGCCGAGTTTGTACAGTGGATTTAATTGTTATGATCATAGATTTTTATTTCCTTTTTCTGCAAGAATTATTTGAATAATATTCGTGATATTAATTATTCATGCGGGAATGATTTTAAATAATTGGTGAAGTTTTATGTTGGAAACCTGAAAATTTATCGGGTACCCGCAAAATTTTTCCGCCGTCGATGATGAATTTCTGTGAGTCGATGGTGGACGGTGATGATACGTTCGGAGTCCTAAATATATGAAACAAATAAAATGATTCGTATAAATTATTTTTGAGACATAAATAGGTATTTATATTACGAGTCGTATCGAGTCGTAAATTATGGATTGTAGGCATATAAATAGAGGAGTCGCTGTTTGAATTTTCTGAAAATTATTTTAAATACGAAATACAAGTCGAGCATATATATTTGTAAATAAATATTAAACGAACCCTGATTGTTGCGTGTACTATATTAATACGTATAAGTACGAGTCGGAAATTGTTACCATTCGGGTAAAGTATTTAGTGAGGATATGTCAAGCATAACTGGTCGTCTAACCTAGAATATTTCGATTCTATAGGTTCCAGTCGAAGGACTCAAAAGTTAAAGTCGGTAGAAAGTCGAGCTAGTGTTAGTTGAAAAGCTTCGCAATGCAAGTACCCCTGACCATTCTTTTATGGTTCAACATATATGATTATACTGTTGTTTTATTCTCGTAGTGGAACTAAATGTTTTAAGTTACGTATCCCCTATATTAAAAATATTCGTTTAAATTGTGTTTTGGGGAAAAACTAAGTTATGAAAATGCCTATCTCTAGATTGTGATTAAAATTGGAAAGGTTTTAGATAGTGTGATGTGATATAATTGTTTTAAAAGAGATATGTATAAGTGGTTTTGGAAACTAGATAAAACAGATTAGATATTGGATGGTTACGTAAGAGACCCGTAACGGTCCGGCGGGTTTGTGAAAGTGGCTAAGTCGGTTGCGCGCCTTATTTGAACCGCTTAGTCCAGCATGACAGAGACCTAGCTAGCCTCTGAGTTCCGGAACAGGTTTGTGGTGGGATAGATTGAGCAGCTGTCCCTAGGATTCGTCCAAATATATATCTGATTTTGGTTTTAGTGATTCCCGTAATGGAACTGATAACTTTGTGATTCCTGTAATGGAACAGTTGATTTAGAAATGAAAATAGCATGCTAAAATTGGACTCTAGTATTCACACAGCACACACTGATGATACGTTTTACAGAGCATGCTAGTTGTTGATATCCAGTCTATACCTATTTTACTTGTTTTTGTAAATGAGTAATGATTTTTGTTCTTATAACTATTTTTATAAACTGCTTTCCCTGTTACTCATATAGTGGTACTATTGAGCAACTGATTGCTCACCCTTGCAGCTTGTTTTGTGTATATATATAGTGTAGATGCCTAGAAGACCCATCCGAGTCTCATCCCCTTCCGGAGCTGGCTCCTCTGAGGTAGTTTGTACCAGACCATGAGGTCTGATGAGTTACTGTAATAAGTTGGAGTGTCAGGCTTGTTGAATAAGTTAGTTGTAGTTTTGTAACCTAAATAATACTTGAACCTGTATCGGATCTTGGTTTTGGGGACGTGTTGATATAATAATGTTAAATTATTAGTTTATATTTGTGGTTTGTTATATTTTAGTGACGTCAGCTCCTGACCCCGGGGTTGAGGCCGTCACATCCACTTCCAAAGCTTTTCACTGCTTTTTCATTCACAACATCAAATATACTCAAATTTTCTCATCCAACACTCTCAAAATCTATGGCTATCATCTATTCTCTTACCCATGGAGTTTATCGACCAGTTGCTAATCCTGAATATGGAAGGTTATACTTTGACCCCTTTTGTCTTAGGGTAATATTGAATGGCCAAGATTATCCTCCATATGAACTCCCAAAGTTAATTTTTGATCGACTTGTCTGGGATGACACTCTCTCACTTCATATTTTCGGAATGGACATCCACTTCGAGGAGATGAGAAGGGCTGAGGAGGCTGAGCAGCGTCGCGTAGAGGCTGAACAACGTCACCTCGAATACTTGGCGCTGTAAGAAAAAATAATTTCTCTTGCAAGTTCTATGTCTCGCATCTTTCATCGTAGGGCGATGAAGAAGCTAGAGGATGAAAAGAAGAAGAAGAAGTCCGAGTAGTTTAGCTTAAGATAGGATTTTTGTTAAAATTCTAAAATCTTGTCCTTCTTCTTAAATATCATTGAAAATATCTTTTGTCTTCCTTGCTTTCATATTTGTATGACTGTTACATGTTTTGTGTGCCTAATCTTGAATAACTGTTCATATACTAATTGGTATTGAATGCTTAATTTCAGAAAATTTTCAATAATGCATGTGTTCAACTAATCCTTGTTTGGGTAGCATGTGTTTACTTCAGTACAAATTAAGCACACCATTACAGGAAGAAACTGATTTCACAGAAGAAATTAAGAAAAGGTTTAATTCTAAACTGAGAAGTATTATGATCTTTGAGTGTACTTATCTATCTAAAATATCTATTCAGGACATACTTTTGAAACTTTCTTTTTCTCTCCAAGAAAGTTATCCACGCTCAATTTCAAAATCATATATCTTATATCTTAAAATTCTTCTTACAACTAAAACACTTGAATCCATTTCTCAAATGTTGCCAAAATCAAGTGACATAGTTCTTAAAATTATGCTCACCACTCAGAAACAACATTTAGTTGGTAAGAGACTACATGCTAAGGTAGATCTTTATGACACCAACATAAACACAGGGGTTTTATCAGTTTTTATTGAAGACCCTGTAAAAGCTTTCAATAACACATTCAAGTGTTAGTTCTTTGCAAAAAGAACAAGGTTTGAGATCATGGTACATGACAGTTACCTGATCAAATCCTCTCCAATTCAAATGGAGGTTCCCATAATTGGTGAACAACAATTGTCATAACCACAGTCTTAATTATGAGATCAATTATGACTTCAGATTCATAAGGTATAAATACTATTTTACTTTATCAGCATTTATATTAAATATGATTTGGTATTTTCAGCATTTATTGTTCATGTTATAAATCCTGTTGGTATGATTATTTCTAGACCTTATTTAAGGACTACCTCTAGTTGTATGACCACATATCACCCTTCTTTAGCCACCTCTTATTTTTGTAGGACAAATTATCCGAGCTTTTCTGTGAGTTGTGTGAAAAGATTCGGAGAAAAACAGAATTAAGGAGAGGCAGAATCCTTCCCTGGAAAAAGGAAAGGTAGATGAGAGATAGGATTTAGTAATCCTTGTGAGGAAACTCTGACTATTAAAAGTCGTGAGCTGTGTGGTGTGAGGAATAGTGAGACTACTTTAAAAGAATAGAGAGATTAAGTGTTACTTGTTATATTTTGCAGGTGCACAGAGTACACATGAAACAACTGCTGAACAACATTCTGTTGACACTTTGATAAACTCTGGTGTACCAAGTGAAACTAATCTCCCTGCAGGTCTAAGTACTAATACTTTCTTGCAGTTCATTCAATATACTATTCCACCACATGTATCAATCCTTGTTTTTACTGAAAAACAGTCCATTCAATCTATTATTCTACCACCTGAAGTAATACATGTTGTTTCTGAATATGTAATAGCACAACAGTCCATTCATAAAGATTCTTCCATTTCAGGGTCACCATAGCACTCTACATGAATTGAGGTTCTGGAAGTAAATTTCGAAGCTCCAGTTCATTTATCTAAAAATATTAAAGATATGGAGTTAAGTGCTGATATTTTTGAAGCTTCTGAAGCTACTAGATCACATACTGCACCTATTTCTAATTTTATCTTACATGCTGAAGCTAGTGTTGAAGTTCAGCAAATAGTGCAAAATTCGGTTACAGCGGGAGAATCTAATGATGGTGAAGAAGCTAATTTTTCTAATTCTCTTACAGATCCTAAGGATGATCTTTTCTTCCCTGAAGATATGTCTAATCATTTAAAGCAACAGAAGCTGAAGGAGTTAGATGCCAAGAAGAAGTAGGATTATTTTGATGCTACCTGGAATGCTAAATGGAAAGATGATACATATTTTATTTCCAAAACAAATTCTATTGAACATCTGGAAACAGCTGAACAAAGAATTCAAAATCCTGATATACTGACTCATCTCAAAGCATCTACTTTAGTTGTCAGATCCTTACATACGGCTCAAGAAGCAACTACTTCTCAAATCAATCAGATCAAAGGATCATTGATTGCTTCAAGGCTGACTATTCATCAGGAAATTTAGAAACAAATTGCACCAATTGTTGCCAGACAAACTACAATTGAAGCCAATCAAGCTAGATTGGAAGCTAAACAAGTTCAAATGTCTGATCAACTTACAGAGGTACAAAAGTCAATGAAGCTTATTCTTTCTCTACTGCTTGGTGATGATGCCAAAAAGGGGGAGAAAATTATTCAATCTAAATTCAAGCAATTGACATTGACAAATACAGATGAAGATAATCCTGATGGAGGTAATAAGGGGGGACAGAAGGATAGTGAAAGGAGAAAAGGTGAAGAGCTGGTTGGAATTAGTGGTTCATCAAAAGCAATCACTAAGTCTAAATCTAGACAAGGTGGAGAAAGTGAAAAAAGAGAAAGAAGATTTAAAGAACTGACCGTGACTACAACAATGCAATGATCTTTACAAGCCACAACTGCTGATAAAGACCAAGGTATTCTGGAGATAGAAGCTGGTAAAGAAGCAAGTCAATATATTCAAACTCTGAAAGTAAAAGGAAGAAAGACAACTCTATTCTACAAGGATCCAAATATTCAAGCATTTGACTCTGAGGTGAGTAGAAGAATATTTGAAAAATAAAATCCTGGATTTGAGCAAAAACAACTAAGGCAAACGGAGGAGGACTTCCAGAAATCCATGAAGACAGTAAATACTGATACTACTGTTATCTTTCAAGATCTTTATGAAGATGATCCTTATAACAGACTAACCAAGTGTATAGTCATAAGGGAGGTAAGTCAAGCAAAGGGTGAAAGATCTCTCAGATCTCAAGCTATCTTAAGTGCTGACAGGAAGCATAAAAGGAAAGAGAAGATATGAGAGAAGTCAAAGCTTTCATAGCCTAAAGCCAAAGCTGTTGCAAAGAAGAAATCAGTATCTAAGGAAACTAAATCATAAATACTGATAGATCCAATCTATACAGTTGCTAAATATTTTGATACTGATGAAATTGCTAAAGAAGAAGAAGTCAGTCAAGCTTACCAAAGAAGGAAAATTCATGGAGCTAACTGGGCTGAAGAATTGAAATTAACCTTTGACATTGCTCAAGTTAAAGAAGAAGTTGTTATTCAACCAATCACAACCTCTTATTCTACTCATGTTTTTGATTTCTCAAACCCAATTCAAGTAATTTATCAAATCCTTATTCTGAAGACATTGTAATTCCCAGTGAACTAACAATGAGATTTACAGAAGGGGGGTTGAATGTAAATCTCAAAACTTTTTCAAGCTTTGAACAGTTTCTAAGGCTAAGTGTTTTAATGAACAAATGTGTGTGAATTGCTTTAGGCTAGTACAGACAGATATATATTCAAGCACAAATGTAAAGAACACAAAGAACTTAAAAACTTTTCTGGTGGATTTGTTGTTCCACCAGAGATGTGTTATTTCAGAAAATTTGTGATTTAAAGAGTTAAATCAGAGCTGCGTCCTAGTACAAACTAGATGATTTTCTCTCTAGATTTTTCTAAACAGCTCTGGAAAATTCATCATCTAATTACTAGCTGCTACTTGGTTTATATATCACCAAGATTACAAGTGAAGACAAAACTGCAAAATACAATTAAAAGATTCTTCACATATTTCTTCTTCATTTCTCTATCCAATGCAATTTAGGTTTAGTTGTGAATCTTTGAATACTTCCTTGTTTGCACCAGAATGGAAATGCTGCTTTTTCTTGATTCCTCCAAGAGGCTACCACATTCCAGTTTGTCTCTGTCAACCCATGTGCCTCTGTCAGCTTATGAATTGTCACTATCAACTGCTATTGAACTTAGCATCCATTGAAGCTTTCATCCGTTGATGGCTTTATCCGTTGATGCATTAGCAGTTGAAGCTTTATCCATAGAAGCACTCATCCGTTGATGGATGTTATCCGTTGAAGCTTTAGAGACATCCGTTGAAGCTTTGTTTCTCATCCGTTGAAGGCCTTTAATATCAGTTGATATTACTTCACTTATACAAAATTACAAGGCATGAAATATTTACAATTAGCCCTCCTATTTACATATCCACTAGTAGTCAACATGACTTATAATTTCCCACAACATCTAAGAATTACAACTTAAATACAGAGAATGAAATGTGCTACAATACTAAACTTATTTCTAAGTAAAGCTACTCCTTCAATGGATAGCCAGACTGGTCTTATTAGATGAGGCTATAAATACCAGATTTCTACTTAAGTGTTTTGTTGAACTTATCATCAAACTAATACACATATTCCTAACAGACATAGTCTCTGAAAAGCCAAAACTTACTTTTGAAGAAAAGAAGAAGCTACTATGGAAGAGCAAGAAACCAGCACCTAGAAGAGATTTTTCTGAAACATTAAAGAAGATTTACAGTGGAAGTTCTCACTCTTAGAAACCTAGAATCACAAGTGGTCTTGGAAGATTAAATGTTGATGATCCATTTGCAGGAGATACTTTTGTTGGATTTTAAACGCAACGGGGGCATGGCAAAACACTTTTATACATACAAAATCCAAATAAAAGCATATAAATCGTGAATAAAAATTCGAGGGATCGAATCTAACCTTTTAAAATTAATTTGGAGACAACGATCAGAGATCCTTAGAAGTTGCTCCTCAAGTGTGAAGCACTCCACCGGTATCCACCAAGAAAACGACTTTTAGGAGGAGGAGGAGGTGGAGAGAATTTGGTTTTCTAAAACTTTTGGGTTTCTGGGGTTAGAATAAAATAGGGTCTATAATAGTGTATTTATAGGCAAAAATTTCAGCTGAAATTTTCCCATAAATATTATTATTATTATCCCATTTATTATTCTCATTAATAATTAAAACACCTTTTAATTATTAATCCTTTTTCTAAACACTTTAGAAATAATTCTCTCTCTTGATTTAATTTCCAAAAATTAAATCCTTAATTAATAATATTAAGAACTTTCTTAATTAATTTATAATCAATTAAATCTCATTTAATCAATTATTAAATTTGCCAATTAATTATTTATTTCACAAATAAATAATTATTTAGCCATTATTAATTAATTCCTCCACCATTAAATCATTCTCTTTTTATGGTGTGACCCTGTAGGTTCAATATTAAGCCGGTAGTAGAAATAAATAATAATAAAACTATTTTATCATTATTTATATAAATTCTCTAATTTATTAAATATGATTAATTAATTAATCACATTTATTCTACATCGTGAGTGATGCTTCTCAACATCTCGCGACTATCCGGATAATATGAATTCACTGCTTAGAATACCAAGAACCTGTCAGTGAATAGTTACCGTACAATAAACTCCTTCTACCCTACAATGTCCCGATTAAATACAAGGCATGGATCTCGTGTCAAGCCTATCTAATTCAATCACTTGCTTACCATTTACTATGCGTAGTTCTATGCAAATTAGAAACTCCTTTCTAATTTTATTTACTCTGGCCAGAGATTCCTGAACTAGCATAAGTGGATCAGCCTTGAACATTCGCTTCCTTCACTGGAAGGGGTAGATCCTTTATTGATCATACACTATCTTCGTGTATAAATTCCTATACCCAGAAGAGCCCTAATAATTGTCCCTGGAGACTAAGAACTAAACCAAAGCATAGTTCAGTGTACACAAGATGACTATGATGACCTCAAGTCTAAGGATACTTGTACAACTATCACTAAGCGAACAACTGCTGACACGTGAGTGAACTCCATCAGTTGTTCAGTTGGGCGAGTCATGTTCAGTGAACTTATTCTATAATAAGCACCTACATACTAGCTATAGTGTCACCACACAAATGTCTATGAGAACAGACATCCTTCATAATGAAGCAAGCATAGTATGTACCGATCTTTACGGATTATTAATTACCAGTTAGTAATCCTATGACCAGGAACTATTTAAGTTTAGAGTTATCATCTTTTTAGGTCTCACTATTATGATCTCATCATAATCCATAAAAAGCTTTACTCTAAACTATGGTATATCTTATTTAAACACTTAAATAGATAGAGCCCGTAATAAAAACAAAACAAGTCTTTTATTAATATCAATGAAATCAAAACAGATTACATAAAAGTTATTCCTAAATCCTCATACATGATTGGACTTAGGACATATTCCTTTCAATCTCCCACTTGTACTAAAGCCAATCACTCTGGTATCTAATACCCATCCTGTCATTATGACGATCAAAATGACTTTCATAAAGTAGCTTTGTGAGTGGGTATGCTATGTTGTTATGTGTGTCAACTCTAATTCAATACAATAAAAGAAATGTTATCGCGCTCCCACTAACCCTTTTGTAGACGCATGGTTCATCTGCGTTTTTGATAAAATCAAACTCTTTGATTGTCTTATCAAAACGAATGTTCCATCTTTCGAGAAGCTTGCTTTAAACCACATATGGTTCGCAGTAGCTTACACACTAGGTTTTCATTTCTCTTGGAAAGAAAACCATCCGGCTAATTGCCAGATCTCATAGTCATAGTAAGCAGCAATCGCAAGCAAAATCCGAACTGATTTTAACAGGGCTACAGGTAAAAAGTTTCATCAAAGTCAATCCATTGCCTTTGTTTGAATCCTTTTGCCATAAGCCTGGCCTTATAGGTCTCCACCTGGCCATCTGCTCCAATCATTCTTTCGTATACCGTATACATAGATTCCATTCTGGATTTCATGGCACTATGCCATTTCTCTGAGTCAACACTACTCATAGCCTCATTATAGGTTACAGGGTCGTCATCATCAATGATCGACAACTCATTGTCATTCTCAATGACAAGGCCATAATACCTCTCAGGTTGGCGAGACACTCTCCCTGATCTATGAATGGGCTGTTCCACAAAAGGTTGTTCAGTCAGAACAGGTGTTTCCACTCGATCTGTAGTAGTTTGTGCTTCTTGAACTTCATCAAGTTCAATTTTGCTCCCACTGTTTCCTTCAAGGATAAACTCTTTTTCCAAGAAGGTAGCATGTCTGGAGACAAACACCCGATGATCGGTGCAGAATTAATACCCTAAAGTCTCTTTAGGATATCCCACAAAACTACATTTTACAGATCGATATTCCAGCTTATCTGGGTCAACTTACTTGACATAAGCTGGACATCCCCAAATCTTAACGTGTTTAAGACTCGGTTTCCTTTCTTTTCATATCTCATACGAAGTTTGAGGAACAGATTTTGGAAATCACCTTATTCAGAAAATATGTTGAGGTTTCCAATGCATCACCCCATAGGAATACTGGAAGATTTGCATAGCTCATCATGGACCGAACTATGTCTAACAAAGTTCGATTTCTCCTTTCAGATACCAATCTGGAGGAGTCCACTGGGAGACTATACCATTTACTTTGAGATAATCTAGAAACTCTCCATTCAAGTATTCACCACCTCGATCTAATCGAAGAGTTATAATACTATGTTTGGTTGTTTCTCCATTTCATACTTATATTCTTTGAACTTTTCAAAGGCCTCAGACTTGTGTTTCATCAAACACATATCCGAATCCAGATCTATCATCTATGAAAGTAATGAAGTATGAAAATCCACCCATGGCTTGCTTAGACATTGGTCCACATACATCTGTGTGTACCATTCCTAGCAAATTTGCAGCTTTTTCTCCATGTCCACTAAATGGAGACTGCAGTGCCACTATAAAGTGAGATTTTCATCATCCCTTTTCTTTTATTAGTTTGTTCAATCTGAAGTAAATTATGTCACATATATTCAGACCATTATTTAAAGTACCACGTCCATAAAGAATATTATCTCTAAGAATAGAACATTCATTATTCTTAATAATAAATGAAAAATCCACCCAAGTCTAACATGGGAATAATATTCCTCACAATCGAGGGAACAAAATAACAATTATTTCAAACAATAGTCTTGCCCGTAGGCATATGTAAATGAAATGATTCTACATCTTCAGCAGCAACTCTTGCTCCATTTCCCATCAGTAGAATCACCTCCTCTTCCTCAAGAGTCCTACTTCTCCTTGGTCCCTGCAACAAATTGCAGATATGAGAACCACAGGCGGTATCTAATACCCAAGTAGAAATGACATATTCACTTCTATCATGAACATACCTGAATCAGAAGCGGTAGTCTCACTACCCTTCTTCTTCAATTCTGTAAGGTAAACCTTGCAGTTCCTCTTCCAGTGCCCCACCTTGTTACAGTGAAAGCAAACAACTTTGCTCTCGGGGTCTTCAGCTTTTGGTGGAACTGGCATTTTCTCACCTACTTTCTTCTTCTTGGAAGGGTTCCTCTTCCTTTTCTTAGGATTGGAACCTTCACCAATTAGAAGAACATAACTCTTCTTAGGGGGAAAATTCGATTCCGCAGTCTTCAACATGTTGTGGAGTTCAGGCAGGCTGACATCCAACTTATTCATGTGAAAGTTCACAACAAACTGCGAGAACGAACTCGGAAGCGATTGCAAGACCAAGTCTTGGCTCAGCTCCCCATCCATGGCAAAACCAAGTTGTCCAAGACGTTCAATCAAATTGATCATCTTTAGTACATGGTCATTCACAGATGATCCCTCAGACATCCTACAACCGAACAGCTCCTTCGATATCTCATATCGAGCTGTCCTCCCTGCCACATCATACAACTCTTATAAATGCATGAGGATAGTGTGAGCATCCATATGCTCATGTTGCTTCTGTAGCTCAATGTTCATGGAATCTAGCATGATGCATTGAGCAACATTTGCATCATCTATCCACTTACGATACACAACATGTTCATCATTATGCGCATCGCTAGCAGGTTCAGTAGGCTTAGGTGAGTCAATCACGTATTCCAGCTTCTCAATCCTGAGAACAATTCTCAAGTTTCGAGGTCAGCCAGTATAATTAGGACCAGTCAATTTATGAGCATCTAGTATGCTCCTGAGTGATAGTGCAGAAGACATAATGTATATTGTAAATCTGTAAATGATAAACATATAACAACACTTAGCAAATATTCGATTTCATTTCAAAACACTATATGAATCGGGTCTTTATTCATAAGTGGCTCCCACTAGTTTTCCTAATTTATTCAACCCCCTACATGAAAAATTAAGCATTCATAATGCTAGTGGGAATAGGGATCCTACATTCCATTACACAACCCTGGCTGTGGCACGAAACGCCATGTAATGTTCAATAGGCAGACAACTCTTGTCAATTATATCTAATGTTATTCCCTAATCAAACTTTAGCCTCTTGAATAATTGAGTCACGGCTGTGGCACGACAAACTCAATATTCTAAGTCAAGTCAAACCCAACATTCCGTATAATTGAATCAGTCCCCAAAAGCCCACGGCTGTGGCACGTAACGGCCTTTAGATTCTTATTCAATGTACACATCTCTATGTAATAGACAAGTATTTCTTATTTCGAAATCAAAGCCCTCGGCTGTGGCACGAAACGACAATGATTCAAAAATAAGAACTACTTTCTACCATGTTGGAAGGCTATGACCGACACAAGCCCGTTGTGTCATTGGCCAATTACTACTTGATATTATTTAATTTTAGAGGGATTATATTACGTTACAATCATAATCATATTATAAAGAAATTCTTCCTTTTAAATTAAATATTTCAAATCAATAATCAATAATCAGATGATTCCCAGATCGGGTGGAGCATTGTCAAGAGGCGTCACTTAATAACCCTTTCTTACAGATAGAAATCTGTTGTTGACAGAATCATCGTTTCTCTCATATCAAAAATTCATATTCAATTACGTGTTTCATAAACACAAGAATCTCATGATTGTATTCATAATATTGTTATTAAGGTTATGAAACAATTTCACTATACTAGGTTGTGTAACAAACGCCTTATGTTCATTTAAGTTCACCTAAATCTATCATCTCATGATAAACTAAGCATATATCACATATATCAACATGAATAAACATCAAGGTAGGCATGTTACATCATCTAGCACATTAAACTAAGCATTATACATCTCTATGTATCACATGAAGCATTTAAAAGCAATTAAAACAGTCAAAAACAACTTTAAAACACTTCATGGAAATATAAATAGTTCAAAACTTTTATATAAACTAAAATTGATCACTCCATTAGATCCGTCTCGGAAAAACGAATCCAACGGTATATTGTACGCCCAAAACGGAGTTACGAAACTCCCAGAAAATCAATTTTAAAATCAACAGAGGGCTGTAACGCATTACAGGAACGCATTACAAGCTCTGTAACGCATTCCGGTGATGCGTTACACCCCTTTTAAGCCATTGAAGGGTGTAACGCATTCCGTGAATGCGCCACACGTGTGTAACACATTCCCGGAATGCGTTACACCCCTATATTTTTTTTTTCTCCGCCGCCTGACAGTCCTTCTCGGTTGTCGTGCCTTTTCTTTCTTTCCGTGCCATCAGTCAGAGTATAGCAGACAAGCAGATAGCAGCACACAGATATATAGCAGATAACACAAATATATATATATATATACTTTATATACATATATTTACTTATTTAATTACGAATTTTAATTAAAACAACTTCAAAAATTCATAATAAAAAATCTATACATCATAAAATTATGAAAAAAAATACCCAGACGATCTACAACACTTGTAGAACCCAGATCAACATTCAAAATTATTCTGAGAAACGATTTCTCATCAGACAAAATTAATCCATGATATAACTTGTAAAAATCATAATTAATTCATACAAGCACATAAAATTCTGAAATTTTTACCACAGATCTATATGCATACAACCTATGCTCTGATAACATTGTTGGATTTTTAACGCAGCGGGGGCATGGAAACACACTTTTACACATACAAAATCCAAATAAAAGCTTATAAATCGTGAATAAAAATTCGAGGGATCGAATCTAACCTTTTAAAATTAATTCGGAGACAACGATCAGAGATCCTTAGCAGTTGCTCCTCAAGTGTGAAGCACTCCACCGGTATCCACCAAGAAAACGACTTTTAGGAGGAGGAGGAGGTGGAGAGAATTTGGTTTTCTAAAACTTTTGGGTTTCTGGGGTTAGAATAAAATAGGGTCTATAATAGTGTATTTATAGGCAAAAATTTCAGCTGAAATTTTCTCATAAATATTATTATTATTATCCCATTTATTATTCTCATTAATAATTAAAACACTTTTTAATTATTAATCCTTTTTCTAAACACTTTAGAAATAATTCTCTCTCTTGATTTAATTTCCAAAAATTAAATCCTTAATTAATAATATTAAGAACTTTTCTTAATTAATTTATAATCAATTAAATTTCATTTAATCAATTATTAAATTTGCCAATTAATTATTTATTTCACAAATAAATAATTATTTAGCCATTATTAATTAATTCCTCCACCATTAAATCATTCTCTTTTTATGGTGTGACCCTGTAGGTTCAATATTAAGCCGGTAGTAGAAATAAATAATAATAAAACTATTTTATCATTATTTATATAAATTCTCTAATTTATTAAATATGATTAATTAATTAATCACATTTATTCTACATCGTGAGTGATGCTTCTCAACATATCGCGACTATCCGGATAATATGAATTCACTGCTTAGAATACCAAGAACCTGTCAGTGAATAGTTACCGTACAATAAACTCCTTCTACCCTACAATGTCCCGATTAAATACAAGGCATGGATCTCGTGTCAAGCCTATCTAATTCAATCACTTGCTTACCATTTACTATGCGTAGTTCTATGCAAATTAGAAACTCCTTTCTAATTTCATTTACTCTGGCCAGAGATTCCTGAACTAGCATAAGTGGATCAGCCTTGAACATTCGCTTCCTTCACTGGAAGGGGTAGATCCTTTATTGATCATGCACTATCTTCGTGTACAAATTCCTATACCCAGAAGAGCCCTAATAATTGTCCCTGGAGACTAAGAACTAAACCAAAGCATAGTTCAGTGTACACAAGATGACTATGATGACCTCAAATCTAAGGATACTTGTACAACTATCACTAAGCGAACAACTGCTGACACGTGAGTGAACTCCATCAGTTGTTCAGCTGGGCGAGTCATGTTCAGTGAACTTATTCTATAATAAGCACCTACATACTAGCTATAGTGTCACCACACAAATGTCTATGAGAACAGACATCCTTCATAATGAAGCAAGCATAGTATGTACCGATCTTTGCGGATTATTAATTACCAGTTAGTAATCCTATGACCAAGAACTATTTAAGTTTAGAGTTATCATCTTTTTAGGTCTCACTATTATGATCTAATCATAATCCATAAAAAGCTTTACTCTAAACTATGGTATATCTTATTTAAACACTTAAATAGATAGAGCCCGTAATAAAAACAAAACAAGTCTTTTATTAATATCAATGAAATCAAAACAGATTACATAAAAGTTATTCCTAAATCCTCATACATGATTGGACTTAGGACATATTCCTTTCAACTTTGACTTTAAGAAAGCATTCAAATTTGACAAGAATTGGAGACAATGTAATGCTTGAAGACTTACAGAAGATCATATCAGTTCAACTTGTTATTGATCGTGTTTAATGGAAAATGAATTATTTTCTGGAGTCTGTGAGAAACTTAAGGTTAACACAAGAACAGTTAAGAGACAAACCATGGCAGGAATTGGAACCTATTGTTACAATTCTCAAGGTAACTAATTCTATAACTGCCAGATGGTCTGCATTAATAAAGAACCTGATACAGTTAAAGCAGAGAGGAATGTCTTACAAATCAAAATACATTCCAAAGTACATTGATCAAACTGAATATGCTGTTGATATGCCTATTGGAGGAGCCAAGATAGAAATGAGTCTAGGGACTAAAGTTTTAACCTTTAATCCTGATGGAAAGAAAATTGGATTTCTGAAGCTGGATGATCTATCTCTTGAAAATTCAAAGGTACATAATCTCAGGGTTGCCATCTTTCAGAATGATGAATCGATAGATGAGCTGAAAGAACATAAACAGACGATGCAATGGTATTTGGATGTAATGAAAGAAAATCTGCTAAGGAAGTTTTTTGAAGCTTTTCCACATTGTGTTAGAGTTCAGAATGAAGAGTCAAGTCTGGTATTCACTGAAGTAAGAATGAATATGTTTACTTGATTTCTGCATTTAGATAGTTTTGACATCATCAATTGGAACTTGTACATATTTTCATAATGCACAAGTTGGGTGATATTGTTAGATATAATTGATGATATCTAGACATAAACTATCAGAAGTTTATATCAGGAATTATATCAGTATTTACTGAAGAGTGACGTCATCAGTACTTATATCAGTACTTGATGATCAGCAAATGATGTCATCAGGATTTGTCACTTCAGTAGATATCCGAGCAGGAAAAGGAAAGCGGGAATTCAAGGAGGTGAAGGACTTTATCTCATAAGAAATCATACATGGATAGGTTTCCTTACTGTAATAAAATAGATTCCTTATTTGATTGTGTAGTTATGCTCTATATAAAGCACAGATTAGGTTCATGTTATATGCATTTGGAACATTATTATACCAGTCGCATAACCTATCAGCTATCAAGGATATTTGTTCATCCTTTTGAGATAGTACGTTTGTAATCAGTTTTATATGTTAATATAAAAACTGTTGATTCTGTTGAAGCTTTGTCGAATTGATTGCATAAATTGTATTCACCCCCCTCTACAGTTAATTACAGACCTAACACAAAAGTCAGTCTACTCCAAATCTACTCTAATTTTAAGTCCTCGAACTCCAATGCTATCTAGCTCGAACTCTTAGACAAAACCTGAAATATTAAAAGAATGAGCTACGAAGCCAGTCAGGCAACTACCGTTCAACGGCTTAAAATAATATTTTTATCTTTTCGAAAACATAATTTTGACACATAACACATAACATCTATCACATAGGATTACACAAATATTTGATAACAAAGATCACACAATATATTTTCTATGACAAGGATCAAAATGAATCACACAACATACTGTATAATCCACATCATCACAATTCTTAATCAATCGATAAATCTTAATAACAAATTCTTACCTTTAGTCTTAGATTCCTGAATCACACTTTATACCACCATTTGCCCGTGACCGGCATCTTATACTTTATGCCACACTTCCCAAGTGACCAGGTTCTTATTCTTATTCGATGGGGGGCTAGTTTACGTTCCTCGTCAAGTGAAACTGAAGATTGACAAGGTATTGATGTCTTTTAGAACGTGTGCAAACTAGTTCTAAGTTCTATTTATCACACTACCCAGTGATCGGGTTCTAATTCTTATACATAACTAAGACTGGGAATTCCTGAAAATAGTTATCTTATTAATCATATCAATATCATACTTATAGTAACTACAAAAATATCGGAGAACAACTAACCACACATAATAAGACATGTTACACAATATGTACGGAGCAATAAAGTTTCACTTCCGTAATAAAACAGATAATTCATGTTTTAAAATATACGAAGCAACGGATAGTCATTTACAAAATACTTGCAAAATGCGTAGGCAAACAAATAATAAGGAGCAACGAGTAGTTACTATTGAGCAAGATTGAAGCTGTACGTATAACTCAACAATAATGGTTTGGATAACTAAATATAGAACAAGGACTTTGAAATAATCTATGTTCCACTAGAATCAGTACAGATTGTTTATTGGGCATATACACAAAGGTTTTGTTATCTGCAGTGAAGAAGACGTCAATTGTCACACCCCAACTTTAACAATAGATATTATACAAATCAGTACAATAGTTAACAAAAGGAAATAAATACATCTGAATCCAAGATCTTACAGTTTAGGGTTTGGAACAGCCCAATACTATTAACTATTACAACCTGATTTTTAATATCGAGTCCTTACACAAAACGATCACTTATTCTACCTGAGCTCGAACATACGAATCGGCGTCACAAGTCTTACGCGCTGTCTGCTTGAATCTAACCATATATGTTAGCTGTAATATCAGGGTGAAAGCAAGTAGTGAGCCGAATGCTCAACAAGCGCTATAATATACATAAACAAGAATAAAAGAATAACAATGGAAATGAAAGATTCAACAATATAGTATCAAGAGATAAACTTTCAGGGTGATGGCATCTTTTCTTGTAATAAAACAATTCAAAACCATTTGTTTATCAAAAACCATTTTATGACACTACGGATTACAGCCGGTGATCAGCCACGAAGTAATCCCGAACCTCGCTGGGTTCTAGAACATTAATGGGATCCCTAGGCAACCTTTAAGCCTACAAATTAAGAGTGGAAAGGACTTGCGTCTCAGTCCAGATCAACTATTTAAATAAAATATTTGTCCCCCTTTGGGACTGAAAATCCACTTTTTAACTTTTTCATTTAAAAAAAAATTATTTGATGCCAAGTGACGGTTAAACTATTAAACAATGAACATCTTTATCAAGGGTTCTAGATCAAATTTAAAGCCATGATCAACTAGACTGCTACCTTATCAAATGGAATCGCAAAGTTTCTATTCACAAGGAATCTGATAATGAGGTTTCACAGGGTTGTTGGATAGTATAAAGGAACTAAGTTAAACTAGGTTCATGATAATGGTTCCAGATAAGACATATGTATTAAAATATAAAGAAGGTGAGCATCAGTTCAAAGTATAACAGGGTATCATGTTTTAGGGGTAAGGATAGGGTAATCAAGCAATCATGAACAATCTTTAAGGAATAACTGACTTTTAGGTATCAAGATAAGGTTACTGAATATAACTTGCACATGGTTCAATATCACGATTACTTTGGTATACTAGCATGGTATGACTTTTGATTTACTTGCATAGAAATCTTCAAGTAAAGTTAAACTACTTGCAATAAATACTTGAGGGTTCATGACACTTGCATATAATACGAAGATAGATTTGAAACCACTTGGTTCATATATATCAAGGTGAATTAGAATACTCGCATCATATATAAGAATTGGGTTATCACACACTTGCAGTGTAAACAAAAAGGTAGGTTGAAACACTTGCCTTGAGAAAGGTTTGACTTGACTGGAAGGTGGGAGCAACTAGAGCTTCACTCGACTTTAATGGCAAGCTTACCCTCGTCTCGAGAGCCTACACAAAATAATAATAACCTCATTATAATATATACTCACTAACTTGACCTAACTATAAGCCGAAATTACGCACATTGGCAATTAGGCCTATATACACATACACGCTTACAATTACCTTATAAGCATAATAGTTCACATAGCTACATATGCTCACATAACACATTTAAGTACATAATAATATATTCACACACTATATTGCATCACTAAACTTGGATGATCTCACTCCACTTGCAACGCCACTTAGTTATGCTAAACTAGCCAAAACTCTTAATATCGACCTCATAACTCGAAGTGCCTTTTCTAAACCATCAAGTTCTTATGGACCCTGACTTAGGCCTTACACTCTACTGACCTCATACTATCTTACAACTATGATGGTCAACCTAGGCCTCACTCATAAGTGTCCTAAAAATAAAGGTTAAGTGATTGTGCTCATTATAGTGATTTCAGGATGACACCAATGGGTTTTTGAGTACAATGGACACCCTTATGCTTCAAGTTTACCTCCCAAACTTTTACACTAGACTCTTCTGATCATAAGGCAACTCCCAAAATTGGTGTGGCTCAAGGGCCTAGCTTGGGCCTACCTGGGCCTAAGCTTAAAGTCCAATGTTCCCCTGTTTTCTGGACAGAAAAGTGTCCTGATTTGCACTAACTTATGACACATGATTCTAACTCAATTCCTATGAACTATGGCTGGAAAAACTCCTCTGACACTCCCTCTAACTAGGGCTAACCAGGGCCTAGTGAGGGCCTACCCATGACATGGTCAAAACTCCTGATTTCTAAATTGTAACAAAACTGTCCCATGTTGGACAGATTTAATGATCACTCGTGTACCTAACTAGACAACCTACAAACCTCTAATCAACACCTGAAAGCTAAATTATATTCCTAGTGTTAACTTCTGGTGACTTGGGCCTCAAAGTGCATTACCATGACAAGGTCAAATCTCACTCTAAACCTTATGGAACCAAACTGAAATTCTGCAGAATCTAATGTACCCCTTTTTACCATATTTTCCACTTGACAAACCAAACCAAACATCAACCAAAACTCAAACCAAACCCCAAAAAGGGCAACCTACTGAACTAACACTCCCACACACAACTTGGTTTAGTGGAGATCATCCTTACCTAAGGTGCAATATAGCAAAACAAGAGTTAACACAATATACTAATTACAAGCCATCTCAAATTTGAAAGTAACACTTAAATCCTTCAAATATATATATACGAATCAAAAACACATAACAAGGAGCACAAATCATATTTGATATCTTAGCTCAACTGAAATTGGAGATTATTAAAAAAAATCAAACCAAATGATTAAGAACTTTCAAAAATCATTAGTTGAATCTATGCATGCATGCTTTCGAGTTTACAAGCCAAAAACAATATGGTTTCCAAAATAATTTCATCATATAATCAACATGCAAGCCTAGCATTAACTATAACTAAATGATCACTTAGCATGCAGAGGGTTTTATCAAGTTTTTACATCCAAAACCAAGCTATCATCACATAAACATTCAAGATCATCAAAGCAACAAAGAAACACCATTAAGAACCATTCATTCGGCTCCCTTATGGTCATGGCCGAATGAAATGGAAGGGAAATGACCATATAAGCAAGAGTTTCACTCTCATGACTTGGCATTCACCATTCCTTGTAGTTCTCTCAATAATACAACCTTAAATCCATGAGGAACAAGATTATATTTTGAGTTCTAGTTAAAACTATGACATACAAGATCAAAACATAAACTTTTCACCCTAAACTCTTAGGATTATATATGAGCAAAATATAGGGAGTAAGATTACTTGAATAGAAGATAGATATTTGAGTGAAAAATGAAGAAAAGAAGGGATGGGGGCTTCGGCTATGGGAAGGCCGAGAGGGAGGAAACCGAGAGGGAGGGAGGAGAGAGTAAGGTGAGGGTGTGGAGTGTAGAGTGAAGTGAAATGATTATGACCACTTGTAATTGATTTCTATGCTTTTGATTTGACTAAAAAAATGAGTGAATTGAGAATTGACAAGAGTAACCTTCTAGCAAACTTGTGCCATTTTGCATGCAAGGGTAGTGATGTAATTTGGCTAATAAAATGAGAGTTAGTGGGGTGAGAGTTTCCAAGTTTGCCCCTCATTTGTGCTTGGGAGAAATTTGCATGCATGGGCAACTAAGTAATTTGCTAATTAAAAATCAACTAATTTATATAAAACAATTTCTATAAAAATAAATGCACCTCCATAAATCACAAAATATATGCCATAAAATAGCTTATGATTTTAGAAATTTAATGATATAAGATTTAAAAATTTATTGTTAAAAGATTTCTAAAATCGATTTTTATATAAAATGAAGTACTTTTGATTATCATTTAAAAAATACTAAATAATAAAATTTTCCTTTCAAAAGGTTTTATATAAACTAATACATTAAACACTTAATTTATAGGAACTCAACATATAGATCATCCACATTTATAATTTATCATAATTTAAATCTCAATTATAAACACACAATTATAGGGTTTAGAAATAACGGTTGTAACATCAACAGTGATCCGTATGAAGTTCATTAATATGTTCAGGCATCGGAGGAATAAGGTTGGAGTCGTTCGAAGCAATTATCAGAATCAGTGTGAACACCTTAAGGATTCCTAGTGAAGTTGATTATATTTGGTAGAAAACTTAGCAGTGGTTTGTACGGATATAATACGAAGGCCTGGGAGCGGAACTAGTCGTCTGTGAACCAGACCCTTGCACTAGACGTTAGTGATCCGTGAAAGGAAACAAAATATTATTTTTAGAAATACTGTTAAGAGGTTTTTGTACTCGAAAAGATTGAAAATATTTTAAGTTACGAAAACGCGGAGATTAGAAGGCTTAAAGATACAGAGGATTACAGCCCGAGAATTTACGGGATGTATTTTAATCAATGACTGGTTTGTTATTAAATGAATAAATGAAAATTAATTCATTTATTTATTTAATTTTACATCAACAATTGATTTTAAATAAATAAATTAATATTTGATTTATTTAATCAAATAAATAAATGAAAGTTCATTTATTCATTTATTTTAATAACAAATGTTTATTTAATTCCTGTACTCATTGACTTGCATGCATGCGAATTAAATAAACAAAACAAGCGAAAACAAGCTTTGCAAATGAACAAAGGAATTGGGAAATCTTGCACGCGGGACCCACCTGTATACAAAGAAGAAACAGGAAATACAGGTTGTAAAGAAATAAACAAAACCCAGCAGATTGTACAAAGAAACAGGAAATGGCAGGTACAAACTCATGCTCTTCCTAGTCTCACACTCGCGCGTGTCATGCGCGCTCCAGCTGTTTCTTGCAGTTGAGAGGAAAAGTAACGCGTGAGTTCCCTCCGCGTGAGTCTTGTAGCCGGAAAGAAATCAAATGCATGGTATGGGGTTGCTCCTTCATTTACAAAGTTAATAGGCCGCGTGAATTCATTAACCAAAAGAAACCAAGTCATCAAGTTGATCAAATGTGGCAGGTTGTTTATTAATTAAACAAAAGAGAACAGGATGTACAAAAGTAACAAAACCAAGGAAATGGCAGGTCGCAGGTTAATTATTAAAACAAAATGAAGCCAATTAAGTGATGTACATGAGTATGAGTCGCAGGTTACAAACAGAGCATGCATTCGCAGGTTGGACTTCTTCAAGGTCATCAAATAAAAAGAAAATGACCAAGTCCTTGTACTACATTTCTAAGTCGCAGGTTATGTGTTTCTGAGTCGCAGGTTGGCACATATTTTCTGGTTGCAGGTTACAATTTACAAGCTGTTCAATTCAAAATGTATGGACTCAAATCAGCCATGTGTTACTCTTATCTTTCCTCCACAATCTACATTCTATATAACCAAATTTGCAGCAGATTGGTATATAACTTCTCAGCACATTCAAGAAACGAAGCTCTGTAGAAATTTACTCTCCGAGAATTTTTGATTTCATTTATTGAAATTAAGGAGATAAGTGCTGCCCAATTGATTTACACCACGTCCAAGTCTTACATATTGTAACACTCATTATTTGTAGCCTCTTTGTATGTATTGATTATCATTTGGTAAAGGAGCTATAGATTTTTAGAGTGATAAAAAGAACCCTAGATTGATAGAACATTGCATTGTTTTTTTTTATATTTGTTGCTCCGAATATTTGTATTTGGAGTTGTAAGCAAACCTCCGGGTATTTATCCTTTTTAATAAAAAGAATATTTACCCAGAATCTCTTTGTGTATTTATTTCATTTTAGTTTTGATATTCTGCTACAATTAATTTTAAAAAACGAAAAATATACATTCACCCCCCTCTGTATGTATCTTTTGGACCTAACAGTTACTTACAAAATAAGCATGAAAACAAATGATATGGAGCAACAAATAGTTACTTACCTCAATCATGCAAACATATAATTCACATCAAAACACATATTCAATCATTAGCAACCCATCAAACACAACACATCTAAAATCTCGATCTTCTCCATGATTTCAATTTTCATCAGATCATTATTTTCCACTTCTTGACCCTCTAAACGATGTTTTCTTGGAAAATACGAATCACGAAAGTACGTTGTAGAGAACCAAAAGACCTTCCCGAGAAGTTCAAAATCAACAAATTCTGAGTTAGGATGAATTTTCTACGAATTTTACAAAACTGTCGATTTTTGTATTAAAGATCACTACGAATTTTGATATTAAAAATGAGTAATACAAATATGGTGTATTTATAACGATACAGAATCCTTTATCTTTACCTACAAGTTATCCATATTATAACCTGATCCAAATTTTAGGCCTATTTGTCCAATTCAATTTTAAATCCTAGTCCTTATCTAATTTTAATTATTTTAAATCTATTATTCTTTTATTATTATAATTCTAAAAATTATAGGATATTACATAATACCCTCCTTAAAAAGAATTCGGTCCCCAAATTCACAACAATCCTAAAGTTCGCGACACATCTACCCCCTAATCTACCATAGGTCAAACTATGGTACACAAGAACGCATCCTAAGGAATGTACTGGTCCCATACCTAATACACTCTGAAGGACAACCTGCTCTTGATACCAACTAAAATATCCCGCACTTCCGGACTATTAACTCTAAATCGAAACTAATATAAATACAATTTACTAATCCAAAAATTTATTATAATGGTTAATATTACAAAAGCGCAGCTAAAAGAAGTCCAAAAGTCAATCTACTCCAATTTTACTCCAATTCTAAGTCCTCGAACTCCAGTGCTCTCCAACTCGAACTCTTAGACAAAACCTGAAATATTAAAAGAATGAGTTGCAAAGCCCAGCAAGCAACTACCGTTCAACGACTCAAAATAAAATTTTTATCTTTTCGACAACACAATTTGGACACATAACAAGTAACATCTATCACATAGGATTACACAAATATTCTATAACAAAGATCACACAATATATATTTTATGACAAGGATCAAAATGATTCACACAAAATATTCTAAAATCCAAATCATCACAATTCTTAATCAATCAATAAATTTAATAACAAATTCTTATTTTTAGTCCCAAAGTCCTAAATCACACTTTATGTCACACTTTGTCAGTGACCGACATCTTATACTTTATGCCACACTTCCCAAGTGATTGGGTTCTTATTTTTATTCGATGGGGGGCTAGTTTACGTCCCTCATCAAGTAAAACTGAAGATTGACAAGGTATCGATGTGTTCAGGAATGTGCGCAAACTAGTTCTAAGTTCTATTTATCACACTACCCAATGATCGGGTTCTAATTCTTATACATGACTAAGACTGTGGATTCCTAAAATTATTATCTTATTAATCATATCAATATCATACTTATAATAACTACACAAATATCGGAGAACAACTAACCACACATAATAAGACATATTACACAATATTTACGGGGCAATAGAGATTCACTTACGTAATCAAATAGATAATTCATATTTCAAAATATACGAAGCAACGGATAGTCACTTACAAAACACGTAGGTAAACAAATGATACAAAGCAACAAATAGTTACTTACAAAACACGTAGGCAAACAAATAATACATAGCAACGAATAGTTACTTACTTCAATCATGCAAACAAATAATTCCTATCAGAACACATATTCAATCATTAGCAACCCATTAAACACGACACATTTAAAATCTCGATCTTCTCCACGATTTTAATTCTAATTAGATCCTTATTTTCCCACTTTTTGACCATCTAAACGATATTTTCTTGGAAAACACAAATCACGAAAATTGTAAAGAACGAAAAGACATTTTCGAAAAGTCCAAAATCAACAAATTCTGACTTACGATGAATTTTCTGCGAATTTTACAAAACTGTTGATATTTGTATAAAAGAGCACTATGAATTTTGATATTAAAAATGAGGAATACGAATATGGTGTATTTATAACGATAAAAAACCCTATATCTTAACCTTCAAGTTATCCATATTATAATCTGATCCAAATTTTAGGTCTTTTTGTCCAATTCAATTTTAAATCCTAGTTCTTATCTAATTTTAATAATTTTAATTCTATTATTCTTTTATTATTATAATTCTAAAAATTATAGGATATTACAATCTTGGTCCCGCATTACATTATATTGTTGTTACTGATCATGAATTAAGATACAATCTTTTACTTCTGACCACTTCATATGTATAATTGGAAGGTAGTGAACTTGAATGGAGATGCATGTTGGAACAACCTATCTTTAAGCCATCTCTCATATTTAAATGAACCCCACTTATACTCCATTCTACTCATAAAATATTGCACGTAAGAAACTATTCCTCTTACTTTTACTTTGGTTCCATCAGGAAATATGTCATTTTCTAAGATGCCCTTTATAATTATAGATATTACGGGAGATATATAGGATTTGTATACTAAAGAGCTGAATAATTGATTCATTTAGGATGATTTACTTACAAATATTAATCATTCATAAAATTATGTAAGTTTTAATTCATACCACTACACCATATTTATCTCCCAATGAATATGATTAATAAAGTTCTCTGTTGTGCAAGACATGCCTGTACAATAACAAGACTAAGTAAATTTGACAAACCTAAGTAAGTTGTATTGTAATCTATGTTTTACATTTTGTATTGTAATATTTAAGTCTGTAAAAATGTACAAGAGCAGACTGGAGTCTTTTTCTGTAACAGTATTAAGCCTAAGAATTATATCTGGAAGAAGATCAAGAAGATCATGCCTCAGAAGAATTATGAAGAAGCTTGAAGTTGAATAAATCTGTTTTGAGAAAAATATTCTAAGTCAAGATCTCTACAAGTCACAGATTAAGTATTTAGAGAATTAATTCGAGAACTCCAGAATGACTTATCGAGAAGTCAGGAAAAGCTACTAGAGAACTCAGATTTATCGATAAGCCAATTTGTTACTAGAGAACTCAGAGTTATCGATAAGCCAATTTGTCACTAGAGAACTCAGAGTTACCGATAAGCCAAGTTGTCAATAGAGAACTCTGAGTTATCGATAAGCAAAAGTGAAGATATGAAGATGCGAGATCTCGACAAGCCAAATTCTCTTATAGAGAACTCAGAGATTTCGATAAGTCAAAACAACAATATAGTGATTAGAGATCTCGATAAGCTAATATACTTATCGAGATGTCAAGTTCTCTATATACCAAACTGGAGATCAAAGGCCAAGATGAACTGGCAAAGTAAAGTCACAGGCGTGCAAGATTAGAAAGGATACACTAATCCAGAAATAGAAAGATTTGATTATCCAAAAATAGGGTTTAGTACATGCTAATATATGCTATGTAATAACTAGTGTTTACTGTTCTATAAAGTAAACACTGGATGCTTTGTTAACTGTAATAATTTAGATCAGAATAATCTTGTATTCTCTCAAGGAAGAAGCTAAGCTTTTTATCAACAAAGAGCCTAGAAACTTTGTAGCAAAACATTCTTAATTTTAATATAAAATTAAGTGAGTTTTGAAAGATTTGTGTTCACTGTTTTATCTGTCTAAATTCAGCACTAACCAATTTAAATACAAGATTTTAATTTACTTTGTTCATCACCATAAATACTTCATGAAAAGCAGAAAAACACAAAAACACACACCCCCTCTCTGTGTGTGATTCATTATCTAACATTCTCTATCCGTTGTTTGTCTGATTAAATAAAGTAATTGATTCATAACACTACACCATATTCTCACTTATGTTTTTTATCATACACATATTCTGTGAGTGTCATAAATAAGAAACATTTTACTATAAAAAGCAAATAAATTAAACATATATCTTTTTTAAAAAAATATCGAAAAAAGAATTATTTAAATAATTATTCTGTATGTCCAATAAATAGTTTGATATGCTAGAATTATAAATACTCAATGTATTTCAGTTTATTTTGAATTATAAATCATGACTTGACCCATTTTTCAAGAAATACTCGAAATTTGACTATATAACCGAGCCAAAAATACATCTTCGTTGACCAGGTTTATAAAATTTAAATTACGAGTTCGACGAGAATATTTTACCAATAAGGCAAATATTTGTAACCTCTTTTATTAATAAAAATAATGTGTTAGAGGTGTTTATAGGATCAAGTCTTTTTATATATATATATTAATTGACAATTGCAGTATGTGATTTAATCCATTTTATGCTATTCAAAGTAAAATATATATTGGTCGATAATTTGTAAGGATTTATAAAATTTTATCGAATTAAAAAATATTTAATTTTTGGAAAATAATATACAAAGTTATCAAATTATTATAAGAAAAAAAATTCGAATCATAAATGAAGAAACTTGAAAATGATTTGAATGACAAAATTAGTACAATTTTTCTTCAAAATTTTGAGAAAAAATACGTGAATATCAAATGTTAGTCTTTACAATATATAAATTATTTTTATGTCGTAACCATGATTCATGCTCGATTGAGTAAAATTAGATATGTATTGTTTGTTCGTGCTAGTGCAACTCCAATATATAAATAATTATAATTTTTGAATAACTATAATTTTATTTTATTTGAGAAATTAATCAAATAATCATATGTAATAATGATTAGACATTTACATAAATAAGATAATTAACTTGTGAATAAATGAGATCAACATAATTTACTCAAAAACATAACAAACAATAATTTACATACATACACACAAATATATTACTTTATTTTTACTAATTGTAAAACATTCATTACTAACTTTGTATTTAGATTCAATGATACACTATAAAAGAATAAAATAAAGTCTTGTATTCTATGAAAGTGGAAATGATCAATTTAATCTGAGTTTTTTTCAATGTGTTAAAAATTAGATGGATTATGCCAATTTTAATTGATAAATTATGATATTGACAATTATCAGTCATCTTAGAATTAGGGCTTTGTTCAGCAAATTAAAAACTAAGTATATCTTGTTAACAATGGATTATGATATAGACAATAATATAACATTAATCTAGACGTTGAATTTTTAAAAACTAACATTTTTCATTAAAATTTAGTTTATATTAACGGTAGTATAAATTCTACTCTATTGAATATTACACTTATAGGTTTTTATGACTTTTGTTAGACATTATTAATCTTTTTAAATCGAGAATCATTACTCATAGATTATTTGACCAAACTCAATTTGTTTGCTTAACTTTGCATTCAATATATGTGTTAATTTTTAGTGTACTTGAACAGACTAATAGAATTCTCTGGATTAGTTAAAATCTAATTTAAATATACAATGATTACCCTACTTGTATTCATTAAGTAAATACAAATTATACGCTATAAATAAGAAAACATATATAATTTTTTTAATGAGCTATATTAAAAATATTGCGTAAGTTGTTAATGTCTTGTCTTCCACGAAAATCATACATATTTGATATATCCGAGATGATGTGTTTTGCAAGACATGCCTGTACATAACAAGACTAAGTCATATTTACATCCCTAAGGATAAGTTGTATGATAATCTATATTTGTATTTGTAATTGTATTCCTTGAGTCTGTAAAAATGTTAAATATATTAGACTGGAGGATTTTTATGTGAACAGTCTTCAAGCTAAGAAATAAACTCTAAAAGAAGATCAATTCATGATCATGCCTCAGAGAAAAATGTAGCAGCTTGTATTTGAATAATATTGTTCTAGGAAAAATGTTCCAAGTCAGATATCGACAAGTCACAGATCAAGGGATATCGAGAAGTCTGTCGAGAAGTCCAAAATGACTTGTAGAGAAGTCCCAAGAGATATCGACAAGTCATTTCTTCATGTAGAGATCTCAGATATCGATAAGTCAAAAAGTCTATGTAGAGAACTGTATATATCGACAAGTCATTTCTTCATGTAGAGATCTAGTGTTGTGTAAGACATGCCTGTAGAATAACAAGCCTAATTATTGTGCAAGACATGCATGTACTATAACAAGACTAAGTCAAATTGACAACCCTAAGTAAGTTGTATGGTAATCTATGTTTGCATTGTGTATTGTAACACTTAAGTCTGTAAAAATGTAAATAGACTAGACTGGAGTATTTTTCTATAAACAGTTTGTTATGGATAAAAAACTAATATATATAATTACTGTATTTAATACTAAAGAACGTGAGCTGCGAAGCTCGATTTGACTGCTCTTGTGTTTCGTGACTCAATCTGCCTTAACAAGATGCCTACGTACCTTGCTGATTGCCAAGGATCAAGTCAAAAAACGTAGTTCTGATTTGTGGGGTGAGGCCCTTTATATAGATTTGGGAGTCCTTGAATTGGACTTGGTATAGGAGACTTTGTGGTCAAGCCTCTGAATTAGGATAGACTTAGGAGTCCTAGGAAGTAGGAAGCTGATTCCTTATCCCATGAGGTTCCTTGGAGGCTAATCTACAAGGATTTATATCCCCATTAGGACTTATCTTAATAGCTGTTTTTCTCCCTTATTTATTAATTACGAAATTAATAAATAATCAGGGTTTTTGGGCCTTCTTTGGTCCATCAGGCCTGATCTGGTCCATCAGGCCTGATCGACGTGTTAACCTTTCTGGTCTGAATGTTATACATCCTCTTATTGGGTCTTGGAGCTCAAACTGTAACATTTAATTATGTAATCAGGATTTATTTATCCCTATCACAGTCTCAAGCCTAAGAATAAGCTCTGGAAGAAGATCATGAAGATCATGCCTCAGTGAAAGTATGAAGAAGCTTGGAGTTGAATAAATCTGTTTTGTGAAAAACATTCTAAGTCAAGAAGTCTACAAGTCACAGATTTTGTGTTATAGAGAAGTCATTCGAGAACTCTAGAATGACTTATTGAGAAGTCAGTAAAAGCTACTAGAGAACTCAGAGATATCGACAAGCCAAATTGAAGACATGAATAATGGAGATATCGACAAGTCATTTCTTCACTAGAGATCTCTGAGTTATCGATAAGCCAATTTGTCACTAGAAAACTCAGAGATATCGATAGGCCAATTTGTCACTAGAGAACTCAGAGATATCGATAAGCTAAAGTGAAGACATGAAAATGAGAGATCTAGACAAGCCAAATTCTCTTATAGAGAACTCAGAGACTTCAATGTTGTGTATATGTTGTGAACTTGATAATTTCATTAACAAAACACCTTGGTAGATTTTACTTAGTGAAAATTGGAGCAATCGACGGATAAGGATTATAGTCCTGACGAATGACTCATTATAATCCCGACGGATGATGACTTATTATCCGTTGAGTGAGTAGCTTATGTAACAATAAGTCTGTAGCACATTTCTGCATACACCATTGTTTAAATTCTGTAAGTAGTACTCAAGTCATGTTGACTTTATCTAGATATGCAGAATATGTTGATTAATTATACATAGATGATGTCTTGTAATCCTGCATAAATGAAATGAAGTCAAGTACCAGATTGCTACCCGACGGATCAACAACAATGGCATTCGATGGATGATCAACTAGAGAACTCGACGGATGATCATAAACCCGACGGATAAAGAATTCAAATATCTGTTGACAGTGACAACACAGTCACATGCGTCGAATGTATGCAAATGGAATGTGGAAGCCTATTCAACTAGGTTTTAGAGAACAAAGAAGCATTATCATTTCCATGCTATTATGAAGATATTCAAAGATGCTGGAATAGAGTAATGAAGTAGCATAGTATTAGACTTGATAGTTTTTGTTTTATTATCCTGTCTTATTACTTTGTAATCTTGGTGATATATAAACCAAGAAGCAGCAAATAGAATAACTAACTAAGCAACCAAGAGAGAAACATTTATAAGCTGTATTCTTAGCATTTCTCTGTATTCTTAGTTGTTCTACATTTGTAAGCAGCTGTGAGCATTTTTCTACACAGAGTTCTCTCGATATATATTATATATCTCTGGTGGATACATTCAAATCCACCAGAAAGTTTTTAAAGACTTGTGTTTTTAATTACTTGTGTTTTGATTCTTTTCAAGTTATTATTCCGCACTCTGCAAATCAATTCACTGATATATATATATATATATATATATATATATATTTAAGTTAGAACAATTTTATTTAAGAAAAAGTTTCAAGAATTCCATTCAACCCCCCTTCTGTAATTCTTGTTGAATTGTTAAGGGACTAAAAATTGGTATCAGAGCAAGCTCTTGATAAACAAAGAGTTCAAAGATCAACAAAACAGCAAGATGAACAAGAAGGATGTTGGAGTCAAGATTCCTTTTCTAGATAAAGATAATTACCATCACTGGAAGGTAAAGATGCATCTTCATTTACTTTCTCAAGATGAGGCCTATGTAGATTGCCTAGAAAGAGGCCCTCATGTACCTATGAGAGCTGCAACTGGAAATGAGCCATCAGTCCCCAAGCCAAGGCATGAATGGTCTGATCCTGATATTGAACAAGTCAGGAAAGATAAGAAGGCCATGAATATTCTGTTCAATGGAGTTGATGGTGATATATTTGACAACATCATCAATTGCAAAACTGCCAAGGATGTTTAGGATACTATACAGATTATCTGTGATGGCACTGAGCAAGTTAGAGAAAACAAGATGCAGCTACTGATTCAGCAATATGAGCATTTTCACAGTGAAGAAAGTGAGTCTCTCACTGATATCTTTAGTAGGTTTCAAAAACTACTAAATGCTCTGAAGCTGCATGGAAGGGTCTATCAGACAAAAGATTCCAATCTAAAATTCCTTAGATCTCTTCTAAAGGAATGGAAACCAATGACAGTCTCATTAAGAAACTCTCAAGATTATAAGGAGTTTACTTTGGAGAGATTGTATGGCATCCTGAAGACTTATGAGCTTGAAATAGAGCAAGATGAGAGGATGGAGAGAGGAAAGAAGAAAGGAGGATCCATTGCACTAATTGATGAGTTAGAAAAAGAGAAGGAGATGAAGATGGAAGCTGTTGAATCAACTTCAAGGGTCTGTAAAAACAAGGGCAAGGGGCTGGTCGCTGAAAATGAAGATTCTTTGAGCCAAGATGACATGGAGGATATTGATGAACATCTAGCATTTCTTTTCAGAAGATTTTCCAAGTTCAAGTTCATGAAGAACTTTGGAGTAGCCAAGCCAAATAGAAACATGGTGGATAAATCAAAATTCAAATGTTTCAAATGTGGCTTGGCAGGGCACTTTGCTAGTGAGTGTAGAAAGTCAGATTCCAACAAAAAGAAGTTTGAGCCTGTAGATTATAAACAGAAATACTTTGAGTTGCTCAAACAAAAGGAAAGGGCTTTCATTATACAGGAAAATGACTGGGCAGTAGATGGTCTGGATGAAGATGAAGATATCAGCTATGTCAATCTAGCCCTAATGGCCACGTCTGATGAAACAGAGACAAGTTCTTCAAGTAATCAGGTAATTACTACAAATCTTGCACATTTATCTAAAGCTGAGTGTAATGATGCTATAAATGACATGTCTACAGAGTTATATCATTTGCGTGTTACACTTAAGTCTCTTACTAAAGAAAATGCTAAAATCAAAGAAAATAATTTGTTTTTAAGTGAGAGGAATAATGTGCTAGAGTCTCAATTCATTGATTTTGAAAAATTAAGAATTGAGTGTAAGATTGCCAAGGAGGAATTAACTGAGTCCTTGAAGAAAGAAGAAATTTTAAAGAAGCGGCTTGAACGTGAACAAGAGGTGATTAAGGCATGGAAAACATCTAAAGATGTTCATGCTCAAATCATCAAAGTTCAAGGGATCAAGTCCTTTTGTGATGCAGCTTGGAAGAAGAACAAGGAGAAGCTAGATCCAAATTTGGTGGAAGGAGTGCTAACAGATGTAGACTCGACGGATGATGAGAGTCATCCGTCGGATAACAAAAAGGGTTATCCGTCGAGTGATGTAAATCCTCATCCGTCGACTGTGAGTAAGCCTATCAGTAAAGCCAAACTCGTTAAGTTAAATGAAAAGTATGGATCAGTTTCTAAGAATTTTGTTTCAGGAGAATCGAGTCAAGTTAAGAAAGGGAAAAAGGCTAATGTTGGTCATATGACTGTCAAGCAATTGAGTGACAGACTTGAAAAAATTGAGGTTAAAACAGAGACTAAAAACAAAAATAATAGAAATGGTAAAGTAGGGATTAACAAACACAATAACTACACACCTGATAAATATGCTCCAAGAAAAATCTGTGTCAAGTGTTGCAGTATAAATCATTTGTCTATTAATTGCAAATATGCCATGCCTACTTCCATATCTGTACCACCTCACTTTCCCAGCATGAATGCCATGCCTCCCATGCCTATGAATGCCATGTCTACACAGAATATGAATGCACAGTTTGCTAACATGCCATTTGCACCTAATCCTTATTATGCTACATTTAGTATGCCACAAATGCCATTGAGCATGCCTTATTGGAATAACATGTTCACAAATAATATGCCATTCCCTGTTAATCAAAGTATGCATGATAATTCTGTTATGATGGATGGTTTCAAAGGCCCAACTCAAATGACTAAGGATGAATCTGATATTCCCAAGTCAAATGAGATAAAGCCTAAGAAACAGAAAAAGAAAGCTAACAAGGCAGGACCCAAGGAAACTTGGGTACCAAAATCAACTTGATTTGATTTTGATGTGTGCAGGGAAACAGAAAGAATCTATGGTACTTGGATAGTGGTTGTTCAAGACACATGACTGGTGATTCTACCCTGCTCACTGAGTTCAAGGAGAGAGCTGGCCCTAGTATTACTTTTGGAGATGACAACAAGGGTTATACTGTGGGATATGGCTTGATTTTAAAAGTCAATGTCATCATTGAGGAGGTTTCCTTAGTATATGGTCTCAAGCACAATTTTTTGAGTATCAACCAGCTTTGTGATAAAGGCAATTCAGTAACCTTCAACTCAGAAGCCTGTGTCGTGACTAACAAGAGTAGCAGCAAAGTGGTTCTCACTGGTGTGAGAAAAGGAAATGTGTACCTAGCTGACTTCAACTCATTTAATGTAGAATCTGTTACTTGTCTTCTCAGCAAAGCAAGTCAGGATGAAAGTTGGTTATGGCACAAGAAACTATCCCATTTAAACTTCAAGACCATGAATGAGCTAATAAAGAAAGAACTGGTTAGAGGCATTCCTCTAGTGGAGTTTTCTAAGGATGGATTGTGTGATGCCTGCCAAAAGGAAAAGCAGATCAAAGCATCATTCAGAAAGAAACTTGATTCAATAATTGAAGAACCTTTACAACTGCTACACATGGATTTGTTTGGACCAGTCAATGTGTTGTCTATTTCAAGAAAAAGATATTTCCTAGTAATTGTAGATGATTTCTCAAAGTTCTCTTGGACATATTTCCTAAAGTCTAAAGATGAGGCTAGTGAAATCATCATCAATCACATAAGGTAAGTCAATAACCATCCTGATTTCAAAGTTGGAAGAATCAGGAGTGACAATGGAACTGAGTTCAAGAATTCTGTCATGAAAGCATTCTGTGAAGAGAATGGAATTTTGCATGAATTTTCAGCAGCAAGAACTCCACAACAAAATGGAGTAGTGGAAAGGAAGAACATATCACTTATTGAAGCTGCCAGAACAATGCTTGAAGAATCCAAATTGCCAACATATTTCTGGGCTGAAGCTGTAAACACTGCATGCTACACTCAGAATTTTCCCTAGTTAATCAGGCAAGATGCATGACTCCCTATCAATTGTTCAAGAACAAGAAGCCAACTTTAAATTTTCTTCATTTCTTTGGCTGCAAATGCTACATATTGAGAAATCAAACTGATCAAAATGGGAAGTTTGATGCCAAAGCAGATGAAGGAATTTTTGTTGGATATGCTGTTGGTAAAGCATATAGAGTCTACAATCTAAGAACCAACATTGTTGTGGAATCAATATATGTTGTGTTTGATGATAAAAAGTTTAAAGGACTGAAAGATGGAGATTACCCTGAGAGCCTCAAATTTGACAATGTGGAGATAGTTAGTGATGACAGTGATGATGAAAGTGATCAATAAACAATATCAAAGGATAATGCAGAAAAATCTACTACTAATGAAGCACAAAATTCAACATCTGTCAAGTTGCAAAATGCCTCATCCGTCGGGAGACAATCTGCATTATCCGTCGGTAGACAACCAGCTTCATCCGTTGGAACTCAAAATTCACCATCCGTCGGGTTATCAAAAGAAGCTGGAAATCAAAATAGATCATCTATAAAAAGTTCCCCTTTCTCAAATCAAAGATCCACAATCTCAGGGGGAGTTTCTAATAATCAAAACTCAATCACACATCAAGACAACAATGAGGCCTCTTCATCTAGAGCTAATCTACCTCAACAAAGGAAATGGATAAAGGATCACCCCTTTGAGCTCATCATTGGTGATGTTTATTCTATAGTTCAAACCAGGAGAGCAACTCAAGAAGAATGTCTATACATCAGCTTTCTTTCCAAGGAAGAACCAAAGGTAGAAGAAGCTTTGTTGGATCCTGATTGGATTTTAGCTATACAGGAGGAGCTAAACCAATTTGAGAGGAGTAATGTATGGAAGCTGGTGCCCAAGCCTAAAGGAAAGAATCCAATAGACACCGAATGGGTATTCAGAAACAAGATGGATGAAAATGGCATAGTAGTCAGGAACAAAGCTAGATTGGTTGCTAAGGGATATTGTCAATAAGAAGGAATAGATTTTGATGAAACATTTGCTCCTGTTGCAAGACTTGAAGCCATCAGAATTTTCTTAGCCTATGCAACCCATGCCAATTGCAAGGTCTATCAAATGGATATCAAAAGTGCCTTTCTGAATGGAGATTTGGAGGAGGAAGTATATGTCAGTCAACCTCCTGGTTTTGAAGATCCAAATTTTCCAGAACATGTCTATTATCTTTTGAAAGCACTTTATGGACTAAAGCAAGTACATAGAGCCTGGTATGACACTTTATCAAAGTTCCTTTTGGAAAATCACTTCACAAGAGGTACTATAGATAAAACTTTATTCTTTAGAAATGTTAATGGCTCTAGCATACTTGTTCAAATTTATGTAGATGACATTATTTTTGGCTCTACAGATGAGAAACTTTGCAAAAAGTTTGCCAAATTGATGCAAAGTAAGTATGAAATGAGTATGATGGGAGAACTAACTTACTTTCTTGGTTTGCAAGTTAAGCAAGTTAGTGATGGAATATTCATTAGTCAAACTAAATACATTTTTGATCTTTTAAAGAAGTTTGATCTAATGGATTGCACATCTGTAAAAACTCCCATGGCTACTGCAACTAAGCTTGAATTAAACACTACTGAAAAGTCTGTGGATATTTTAAGTTATAGGGGCATGGTTGGCTCACTTTTGTACTTAACAGCTAGTAGACCAGATATAATGTTTGCTACATGTTTGTGTGCTAGATTTCAGGCTGACCCTAGAGAATCTCACTTAGTAGCTATTAAGAGAATTTTCAGATATCTCAAGGGAACACCAAAACTTGGCATTTGGTATCCTAGAGATTTTGGTTTTGATCTAACTAGTTACTCAGATGCAGACTATGCAGGTTGTAGAATTGATAGAAAAAGTACAACAGGAACCTGTCAATTTCTAGGAGACAAGCTTGTGTCCTGGTTCAGTAAAAAGCAAAATTCAGTTTCTACTTCTACAGCTGAAGCTGAATATATTGCTGCTGGCAGTTGCTGTGCACAGATTTTATGGATGAAAAATCAATTGATGGACTATGGTTTGCAAGTTGAAAGGATTCCTATTTTCTGTGATAACATAAGTGCAATTGCCATCACTGAAAATCCAGTACAACATTCAAGGACAAAGCACATAGACATCAAGTACCACTTCATAAGGGAACATGTAATGAATGGTACTGTGGAACTACATTTTGTTCCAAGTGAAAAGCAGCTTGCAGATATTTTTATCAAGCCACTGGATGAATCCACCTTTTCAAGGTTGGTAAGTGAGTTAGGTATGCTCAATTATTCTTAAATCTTTATGAGATAATTTGCAAGTTGTAATGAAGCCAGAAATTTAATTAATTTTTCAGTCTTGGATGAAATTTTGGCTAAGTCAAAATTTACATCTCGACGGATGATCGTTATCCATCGAATTTGATTCTCCTTCGGAACACTATCTGCTAATAAAAATCAATTATTTTTCTGGAATATTTTATGACTCGACGGATAACAGTTTATCCTCATCCGTCGAATTGTCTTAATCTTAGCCGTTGATTTCATGAACATTATCCATCGAGTATACTTACAGTTTGTAAGCATAACACGACGGATAATAGGTGGAATTTTTACAATTTATTTTTAAACGACTATTTTGGGCAATTTTCATTGGTTACTTTATTTTACTTTATTATTTTTGACAGTTATTTTTGAGATAGTATAAAAGGTAAATTCATTTCCATTACTTTTCTTTTATCATTCTCAAATCATCTGCTTCAATTTCTTTCTCCTTCAAAGCACTTACTCTCTCTCTGCAAGCTCTTATTCTCTAACAATGGCGCCTGTTGTCAAGATTATGTCTCAAACTGCGTTCATTTATGAGAAGAACAACTTCACGGCTTTAGTAAACAAGGGGATTCAGCAATCTGGTGACTACCACAAAATGATGGATTTTGTGAAGAACTGCAAGCTTAGGTATGCCATGCTGGAATCACCTACTATCTTTTGTGAAGTTGTTGAAGAAATGTGGAACACGGATACATACAACTCAACAGATAAGACCATCACACTCACTATTAAAGGTAAGGAATTCTATATTAATAGTGATTTTATCAAAGCATGTTTCAAAATTCCTGATAATAATGTGACCTCACCACACACAGACACTTATATAGTTAATATGCTTAATTCCATGAACTATGCTCTTTCTACCTCTAAGTTGAGTGACATTAGGAGACTGGGTCTTAGGAAGAAATGGAGTTTCATGTGTGATATAGTGACCAAGGTCTTTTCTAGGAAAATCAGTAATTTTGATTCTGTTAATATTTCCATGCTTAACATGCTCTACATGCTAGTTACAGATAAGTACTTTAATTTTAGTGACCTTGTTCTGTTTGAGTTGGGTTTTAAATTAGGAGAGCTAAATAAGAGAGGCAAAAATGTTTACTTTGCTAGATTCTTTATGATGTTAGCTAGCCACCTCTCTGAGGGAATTGTGCTTGATAACCCTAACAACAAATTAGATTGTTGGGTTCAAGAGAGAAGAATCATTGTAGATTTGAACAGGGCAAATCATCACAGAGAAGTGCCACTTTTCTATTTCCCTGTAATGGATGCACCTCAGGTAAGTGAGGTAAGTTCATCTATCCCTACTACTATTCCAACCTCACTAGTTTCTTTGAGTTGTAGCTATGGCAACTGTGTCAATGACCCAACAATTGCCTACCCAAGCTACCAAACCAACAACAATTTCAAAATCCAAATAAAAGAAAGCCCCCTCTGGTATCTCTCAAAAGATGCCAGTTGCAAAATCCACTAAAACTAAAGAGGGGAGTGTGAAGGTGGGAAAGGTAGGTGAGGGAAAGGGTGAACATAAAAGAAACCCTAAGGATAAGGACAGAGAGTTGAGTAGTTCCCAGCCTAGCCACACTGCAGTTTCCCAACAAACTGTAGTGCTTAAAAATGATAAAAGCTCACTTCTAGTTGCATCCTCCCAAAAGGATGTAACTATTGGACAAAGATCTCAACCAAGAGCACAGGCCAAGAGGGTAAGGGACACAAGCTCACCTCAAACTTATGCTAGAAAGAAGAAATCCAAAACCCTTGGGGATGCACAGGGTACACACACTGTGCAAACTGGTGCTAAAGACACAGTCACTGCACCTTCTTAAATTCAGCTTGATGTGGCTCCAATAACTGTGGAGTCACAGCCAAAATCTCTAGTAATAGAAGCACCTCACACTCCATATTCTCCCACAAACTCTCTGGATGTGGATATGATCAACACATCAATTCCTGATTCCTCTTCTTTAACTTTGTTGGGGAAGCCAAAATCTAATGCGAGTGAGCATCATCTTTTAGATGATTTGTTGGCTAACTTGCCAATTCTTTCAGGAACTGTTGAATCATCTGTGCCCAAAATATCATCAATCAGCACAGAGTCCACAATAGTTTCTATTCCAAGTTCATTCACTTCTACTCTGTGGTGCCCCAAAACCCGGGGTCAGGAGTATCAGAGACCACGCCATCTAAACTCTTACACACTCACACTACAATATATAAATATCACGCTTCACGACCCCATACTTATCACACACACACACTTACAGGTTATTGTATTGGAAATGAACCATCATAACTAGAGTAATTGTCAACCATCAAGTGATAATTATTACAACCCAAAAGTAATTAAACTTACCGGGGAGTGACCTTTAGGTAAGGCTAGTCCGCCGGCCAAATATACGTGTCTTGTTTATTACCTTACATAAGTCATACTTATAAATAAGCCGAACTATAAACAACTGAAAACTAATCTAGCTTATTCTGACTACCTGTGGTACAACACCAAACAATCTACGGAACAACTGGCCATAACCTACCCGTTTCCTGGTTGTGGTTCTCATGGAAGGTATCTTGATTCACTGTTGTGTTGTGTCAATTTAAGAAAACAAGTGTGAGCTATAATGCCCATCATAATAATGTACAGTATGAAAATGATTGTATGATAACATCATATATGATATTTATGTTTTATTTGAAAATAGTTTTCCTTGGTGATACACACCTTCTTATGAAAACAATTCTTTAAGGGATTTTAATATCTTGCGAATACCTTAATAGTAATCCCAGCACCTAGGCTTGGGTTACGGTATTGCATCTGTAACACCCCCAAATCCGGGGTTGGGGATCCGGGTTGTCACGAGTTCCATTTCCCTTAATAACACCCAATCTTAATAAACAATCAACTACTCCGTACTGTGACCCCTGTTAGGGCGAAAACACGCACTAATATTCACGCAAGTATACGCGTTCGCAAGTAATATAGAATACTTTCTAGTTCGTTCCCTCAGAGACTCAGACTAAGTTATTGTCTAATTAAACTCACTCACCAATGTATGATTACTTCTCAATATTAAGATAACACTTAAAATTGTTGATTAAATATTAACTATAATTAACTACTTAATTAACCACTTAACTAACACTTCAATTTATCAATAATAAAACACTCATGAGATCACAACTTCATTATTACTTCCTTCTATAGCCATTGTTATTACCTTTAGCATGTGACAGTGATGATATTAATCGAATAACACGGAATTGATAAGAGCCAACTTTCATTGTACTAATACCATTCTATCAAGCATCCACAATTAAGATAGAAGTTGAATAGTCATCAATTATGTTGAGTTCCTATATGTCTACAGAAATTGACAACACAACGATTTAAGCACAAGTTATTCCTTTTGATTACATAGGGCAAATAAAACTGTTAGAGTTACCCACTAATCATGCACAACGTACATGAACCTATGCTAGCATGGCAAGTTCTAAATCTCAAGATCCACCGTCGCTTCACAAGAGATTAACACCCTATCTTATATGTTCGCGACGCACATAAGACGAATACGCACAACCAATACTAGATATCATGCAATCATCACACACTAAAGTATTAAACAATTAACTAAAGAATTCCATAATAAATTCGTTGCAACCCCATGATCACGATTAGCCCATAATAGAACTTATCGCCATCATGGGTTCATATGAAATCATGATAAACAACACATGAAAATAATAACTAAACTAATTATATTAAAACAGAGTACGTCACAAGAGTAAATAAGTCAAAGCAAGAAAACTAGCATGCAATGTTACAACGAAACAAGAATCACAAGAATATATGCTTCCTCTTCGTTGCGGTGTGCTAAATCGGTCTTCTTCCTTATCTCCTTCGCTTCTTGCGTAAAACACAATCTAAAACATAATCTCCTTCCTTTTTTCTGTGAAAACGTCTCAAATCTACTTATATAATAGTCCCATAAAACTCAGATTACATAGAAGTTGGAAGCCAAACAGAAGTAGAAGTCTAAAATAATTCAGCTTTTTCCCCGACCCTGCGCGGCCGCTCAGCATTTCTGCGCGGGCGCGCAAGGCTGCTGCGCGGCCGCTCAGCATTTCTGCGCGGGCGCGCAGGACCCTACTGGAAAAAATCCAGGTTTGCTCCGTTTCTTCGCCGTAATCTGCCCGTTCTTTTCCTCTCGCAATGGTGAACACATGCCAAGGCTTATTCTTGATGATTCCTCCTCCGAAATACAACTAATACCCTGAAATGCATAAACACTAGAAAAACGCATCAAATACACAAAATACTTGATTTCAAGACACCAATTTAAGCCATTTTAAGACGTTCTAAGTGGTATAAAATGCCACTTATCACACCCCCAAACTTAAATCGATGCTTGTCCTCAAGCGTCACAGACTCAAAACAAATAAAAATATGCATGAATGCAATCTATATGAAAATACAACGATCCCCCTTACTACAATTAACCAACCAAATTGTCACGTCTCAACGAATGCAGTTAGACACTAAAGATCAATAAACTCATGCAAACGGACATACAGCCAGAAACGTGGTGTGTACAAATGCTTAACAGATATGCTTCGGAACTAGACCAATTACTATGACTAGACTATCCTCAAGGCAATCCTACGATTATACAAAGAATAAAAATTCTAGGCACAAAGTGATATACAACACTACAAGAACTCTGGAGCTTACTACGGAATCTTGTTTTTTATTTACAACTTAAATGCTTATTTGACCGTGCAATGAGTGAGGTCCATAAAAGACTTATACAATGGTATCCATGTAACGAGCGTTAGGTTAGCGGATCCCAAACTCTAAAAGCCTTAGGTCACTAGGCACAAAGTCCCCTAAGAACTTAATAACTCGAATACCAAAGAGCCCACTCTTGATCAATTATGCAAATTTTTTTTTTCTTTTCTGAGCAAGTGCGTTTCGCTCCATCTTGCTCAACCCTAGACTACTCGCATAACATGCGAGCCGACTACTAGCCATTTGACGCCTAGCCACAACTAGCAACAAATTCCATTTTTACTCCATTTTTTTTTCTTTTTCATGCCTTTACCACTAAGAACCTATTATCAAATTCTAAGCATAATAAATAGATTATCCTCGAAAATAATCAGATCATAACAACAATCTAGCCCTTAAGCATTCTCTAAGACTTAGTGAAAATACAAGTGCTTCTAGCATGCATATCAACCTACACAACTTAATATCACTTTAATGCTATCACTACACTCGCATCAATATCACAATTCAGTCGATAAATCATTGCAAAAGGGATCATGGTATATGCATGAGCTATATGATATGACAAACAAATAAAGCTATAAAAAAAACTATATGGCAAAAATTATGCAACTATATGAACTAACTATCATGAATATGCAGCTATATGACACACACAAAATATTCCTTAACTACCACCCCCAAACTTAAAATCTTCACTGTCCCCAGTGAAGGTAGTAGAAAGGAACACAGGGTATACCTACTCGGAGTCATCATCATCATCACCCTCAGTGGGTGGAGTATCAGGCGGCGGGTATGCAGAGTCCTCACCAAAAACTGGCCACTGGATATCAGCTCCAAGGCCTCGAAAAGCAGTCCCTAACGCAAGGGTGAGCTCCTGAGCAAACCTGTTCTGCGTCTCATACATGGCATCCATCCACCGTGAAAGCCTCCTATACTGGGCATCACTCATCCCAGCACCCTCCTGAGCTCTCGAAGAACCAGCCTCACCACGCCCTGGCCTAGCCATAATAGCACCTCGTGCTGGACGTCCTCCTGGAAGACGATAACCCAGCCCATGCTCCTCAGGCTCACCACCGGTCCACTCCTGCATCCCATTCAGAGTGCCAGAATCTATCGGAGCTGCTGGCAACTGCAACTGCTCATGAGCCATCCAGTTCACTCCTACTGCTCGGCATAGCTTCGTAACCGTGGATGCATAAGGGATGTTCATATGCTTTGCTCCCCTCAAAAACTTCAGAATTCCTTGGTAGATAAACCCACCAAGGTCCACATAGTATTCCTCATTTAGAATTCCCCACAACAACTGTGCTCTCTCAACTGTGACCTCGTGTGCATGTGAAGAAGGCAAAATATTAGCACATATAAATGCATTCCATGCACGGGCATACCTGTTCATGGCGATCGCCGGAAAGTGACGATACTCATTATTGGCTGGACTACGGTTCCAAACTGTGCCCGGTCGACAGAGAGTCGCACAAATCAAATCCAAGTCAAAATCCTCATCAGTCTTTTTATTCCAGTTCTCCTCCTCGGGCTTCCTCTCTCGCTGTCCAATCACACGGCGAATCGCCGCAGGATGATAATCAACCGTCATCCCACGAACTACAGAAAACCCATTCTTTTCAGCCTTCGCGTTCGCGTAGAACTCGCGAACAACACTCATCGGTACTGCTTCGGGTGACTCACAAAAAGCTATCCACCCCTTCTCTGCAATCATGGGCAACAACTCACCATCCCTCCCTGATGGTAAAAACCCCCTCTCCTTCAGAATCGGCTTCCCCAACAGCCTAGTGTACTCCTCCTCCGCAGCTCTGTCAGTTAACCGAGGCCTTGCAGCAGTACCCCTTGATGAATCAGCAGTAGGAACTGTGCTGCTGCTGTCAATAGTGCGTGCTCTCTTGGGTGCCATTGATTTGTGACTAAAAGTGTGTAAGAACTGATTTTTGATGTTTATGAGAGGGTTTAAGTGTAGGAAGTTTGTGGGAGATATGTAGGATAGGTGTATGTATATATAGGGTGTGGAGTAGGTTAAATTAGATTAGGAGTGGGGTTGAGGGATAAAATCATGGGGTAATGGGAAAAGAATTCGTGGGTTTATGGGCTGTGATGGGTTTTTGTGTTTTTGTTTTGTTTCTTTTTTTTTTTCTGAACTGTAAAAAATTTTCTGGAACTCGACCCCTGCGCGGTCGCTCAGCATTTCTGCGCAGGCGCGCAGCAAGCTGCGCGGCCGCTCAGCATAGTTGCGCGGGCGCGCAGAGGGTCTCTGGAATTTTTTTTTTTCAGCCCCTGTTTTCTGATTTTTTTGTGTTTTTGGATAGGTTATTAACTTCTAAGGGTTCCTGTAACAACAATTCATGGGTTGCCTCCCACGCAGCGCTTCTTTTTCGTCATTAGCTTGACGTTTCGTACCTTTCTCAAGTAGTCAACAAAATGGCACTAACCACCTCTCGGTTTGCCATGTCCCCATAGTAGTGCTTCAACCGCTGACCGTTAACCTTGAATGCTTGGTCCGAATCATTCTCAAAAATTTCCACCGCTCCATGTGGAAACACAGTTTTGACAATAAAAGGTCCAGACCACCTTGATTTCAACTTCCCAGGAAAAAGTCGGAGCCGAGAGTTGAATAACAGAACTTGTTGCCCTGGCACAAATAACTTAGGATGTAGCTTCCTATCGTGCCACCTCTTCACCTTTTCCTTATACATTTTGTTATTCTCGTACGCTTGAAGTCGAAATTCATCAAGTTCATTAAGCTGAAGCATTCTTTTCTTACCAGCTGCATCTAAATCCAGGTTCAATTTCTTCAATGCCCAGTAGGCCTTATGCTCAAGCTCCGCCGGTAGATGACATCCCTTACCGTACACCAACTGAAACGGTGACATCCCAAGTGGAGTTTTGTATGCTGTTCTGTAAGCCCAAACAGCTTCATCGAGCTTTAAAGACCAATCCTTCCTTGACGGACAAACAACCTTCTCTAGAATGCGCTTTATCTCTCTGTTAGACACTTCCGCTTGACCATTTGTTTGCGGATGATAGGCAGTAGCTACTCGATGATTCACATTATAACGCTGCATCATAGAAGTGAACTTACGGTTGCAAAAATGCGATCCTTCATCACTTATGATTACCCGAGGCATTCCAAACCTTGTGAAAATTTGCTTATAAAGAAAATTTAGAACTGCCTTTGCATCATTTGTCGGTAAAGCTTTAACTTCGACCCATTTTGAGACATAATCGACTGCCAGCAAGATGTACTGATTATTGCAAGATGAGATAAAAGGCCCCATGAAATCGATTCCCCATACATCAAAGACCTCGACTTCAAGCATCACATTTAATGGCATCTCATCCTTCCTTGACAAATTTCCCACTCTTTGGCAACGATCACACCTTAAAACAAACTGATGAGCATCCTTGAACAAAGTAGGCCAGAAAAAACCTGCTTGCAGAATACGAGCTGCCGTCTTCTCACCTCCATAATGTCCACCATAAACCGTGAAATGGCAGTCTCGTAATATCCCCTCCATCTCACAGAACGGGATACATCTCCTGATGATCTGATCAGCTCCCTGTCTAAACAAATATGGTTCATCCCACATATACCACTTCACCTCATGCAGAAACTTCTTCTTTTGAGCGGATGTCAAATTAAGCGGCATTATATTGCTGACAAGATAGTTTACAATATCTGCAAACCATGGTTCTTCCTCCTGAATTGCAAACAACTGCTCATCCGGAAAAGATTCATTGATTACCGTCCTATCTTGTGAAGTAGAATCGGGATTCTCCAACCTAGAGAGATGGTCAGCTACTTGATTCTCAGTACCTTTTCTATCTTTGATCTCTAACTCAAATTCCTGAAGTAAAAGCACCCAACGAATGAGTCTCGGCTTCGAATCCTTCTTAGAAACCAGATAGCGAATAGCTGCATGATCAGTGAATACTGTTACTTTCGTACCAAGCAGATAAGATCGAAATTTCTCAAAGCCAAAGACTATAGCCAAAAGCTCCTTCTCAGTAGTGGTGTAGTTCAATTGGTCCCCATTTAAAGTCTTACTCGCATAGTAGACCACATGGAAGAGATTTTTCTTGCGCTGTCCCAGAACTGCACCTACCGCATAGTCACTCGCATCACACATCATCTAAAACGGTTCTGTCCAATCTGGTGCTGTAATAACTGGTGCCGTGATCAAACTCTCCTTGAGAGTCTCGAATGCTGCCAAACATTCATCATCAAATTTAAAAGGCACATCTTTCTCAAGTAAATTGCACAATGGCTTAGATATCTTTGAAAAGTCCTTGATGAATCGCCGATAAAAACCCGCATGACCGAGAAAACTACGGATTCCTTTCACCGAATTAGGTGGGGGAAGATTTTCAATGACTCCCACCTTGGCCTTGTCCACCTCCAGACCTTTGCTAGAGACCTTATGCCCAAGGATAATGCTTTCACGCACCATAAAATGACATTTCTCCCAATTAAGCACCAAATTAGTTTACACGCATCTTTTGAGTACGGCGCTCAGATTATTCAAACATTCATCATATGAGTGTCCAAAGACGGAGAAGTCATCCATGAACACTTCGACGTTATTTCCAATCATGTCAGAGAATATAGCCATCATAGATTTCTGAAAGGTGGCCGGGGCACCACATAACCCAAACGAAACTCTACGAAAAGCAAATGTGCCAAATGGACAAGTGAAGGTAGTCTTTTCCTGATCCTCTGGTGCAATACAAATCTGATTATACCCGGAATAACCATCCAGAAGACAAAAATACTCATGTCCCGCCAATCTGTCAAGCATTTGATCAATGAATGGGAGAGGGAAGTAATCCTTCCTTGTGGCTTTGTTCAATTTTCTATAATCCATGCATACTCTCCATCCTGTAACTGTTCGAGTAGGGATGAGCTCATTCTTTTCATTTACGACCACAGTGATACCTCCTTTCTTAGGTACACATTGCACGGGGCTCACCCACGAGCTGTCAGAAATAGGATAAATGATGCCTGCATCTAGCCATTTCAGAATTTCTTTCTTCACCACCTCCTTCATGATCGGGTTCAGTCTTCGCTGCTGTTCCACAGTTGGCTTACTACCTTCCTCTAACAGAATTTTATGCATACAATATGAAGGACTTATCCCCTTGATGTCTGCTATGGTCCATCCTATAGCCGATTTGAATTCTCTCAAAATCCTTAAGAGCTTGTCTTCCTCACTACCTGAAAGGTCAGCTGAAATAATAACAGGTAACGTAGATGAATCACCTAAAAAAGCATACCTCAAGTGTTCAGGTAATGGTTTGAGCTCCAAGGTAGGTGCTTCCTCTATTGATGGTTTGAGCTTCCCTTCAGCATTCTTAAGGTCAGAAGTACCAAGAGATTCAAATGGTATGTCGAGCTTTCGCTTCCATGGAGAAGCGTTCAGATATTGTAATTGCTCGTTGCTATCTTCATCATCGCTGTCAAAATCCCCCACTAAGGCCTTTTCCAATGCATCAGACATTAGCATGTGATCGAGTTCCGAAGTAACCGCAGAATCAATCACATCCACTTTTAAGCACTCCTCATCTTCTGTAGGGAATTTTATTGCCTTGAATACGTTGAAGGTCACATCCTGATCTTGGACCCGCATAGTAAGTTCCCCTTTTTGCACATCTATCAAGGTACGACCAGTAGCCAAGAAAGGCCTCCCCAAGATTATGGGAATCTTCTTATCTTCCTCAAAATCCAGAATAACAAAATCAGCAGGAAAGAAGAGCTTATCCACCTTGATGAGCACATCCTCAACTATGCCCCTTGGGTAAGTAATGGAACGGTCCGCCAATTGTAGCGACATGTATGTGGGTTTTGGATCAGGCAGATCCAGCTTTTAAAGATCGACAACGGCATCAGATTAATGCTTGCTCCCAAATCACAAAGGCACTTGTCAAAAGTTAGATTGCCAATGGTGCAAGGAATGGTGAAGCTTCCTGGATCTTTCAGTTTTGGTGGTAACTTTTGTTTCAGAACCGCACTGCATTCTTCCGTGAGAGCAACGGTTTCAAGGTCATCCAGTTTCACCTTCCTTGAAAGAATAGTCTTCATAAACTTCGCATAACTAGGCATTTGTTCCAGCGCCTCAGCGAAAGGTATATTGATGTGAAGTTTCTTGAACACCTCCAGAAACTTCCCGAACTGTCTATCCAGCTTTTGTTGCTGCAATCTCTTAGGAAAAGGTGGTGAAGGATAGAGCTGTTTCTCCCCTGTATTAGCCTCAGGCAGAGTGTGTTCAACAGTAGTCTTCTTTGGGTCCGCCACTTTCTCCTTTTGCTTAGATTCTTCATCTCTAACTTCAGCTTCGACTTCTTTTACCTTTTCAGCATCAGCTACTTTTCCAGACCTTAAGGTAATAGCCTTGACTTGCTCTTTAGCTTCCTTCCTGCCTGGTACTTCCGTGTCACTGGGAAGAGTGCCAGGTTGACGATTGAGCACTGCATTGGCTAATTGACCGATTTGATTTTCCAAGGTCTTGATAGAAACCGCCTGACTCTTGCACAACAACTTAAGTTCCTCAAAATCAGCACTAGTAGGTGCAGCTGCACTTCCCTGTTGAGGATATGATTGCCTTGTAGCATACTGCTGTGGTTGCTGGAATCCAGGTGGGTTAAACTGTTTACTTACTCCTTGCTGATATGTTGGCTGAATAGCATTCTGATTATTCCCCCAGCTGAAATTTGGATGATTTCTGTTGTTAGGATGATAGGTCGCTGGCACAGGCTGCTGTTGTCGCTGATAATTATTCACATACTGAACAGATTCGTTGACAAGAGAACACTGATCCGTAGCATGAGAACCTGCACAAAGCTCACAAACCATAGCTATTTGATTAACTCCATACGTAGCCAGAGAATCAACCTTCATTGATAGTGCTTGGAGCTGGGCTGCAATAGCGGTGGCTGCATCAACTTCCAGAATACCTGGGACCTTGCCTGACGTCATCCTCTGAGTTGGGTTTTGATGCTCGTTTGCAGCCATTGTCTCTATCAGATTATACGCCTCAGTATAGCTTTTAGCCCATAAGGCTCCTCCCGCTGCTGCATCGAGCATGGGCCGAGATTGGGCCCCCAAACCATTATAAAAACCAGTGATTACCATCCAATCTGGCATTCCATGATGTGGACATTTTCTCAACATTTCCTTGTAGCGTTCCCAAGCCTCGCACATAGATTCTGTAGGTTGCTGCGCAAACTGAGTAAGAGCACTCCTCATAGCAGCAGTCTTTGCCATTGGATAAAACTTCACCAGAAACTTTTGCGCAAGATCTTGCCACGTAGTGATGGACCCAGCTGGTTCAGAATGTAACCAGTCTTTAGCCTTATCCCTCAGTAAGAATGGGAAAAGCCTCAACTTAATAGCCTCATCAGTCACGCCATTATACTTAAAAGTGCTGCAGATCTCGACAAAATTCCTTATGTGCATGTTGGGGTCTTCAGTTGCCGCTCCTCCAAAAGAAACAGAATTCTGCACCATCTGAATAGTGCCCGGCTTGATTTCAAAGGTGTTAGCTTGAATAGCCGGATGAAGGATGCTTGACTGAATGTCATCAATTTTAGGCCGAGAAAAATCCATAAGAGCTGGATCAGCTTGAACAATACGATCTCCCATGTTTACTGGTTCTTTCTGCTCAGTTCCTGAATCCGAATCCTCAAAATCTAACTTCTCCGGAGTATCAAGAACTTCGTCTTTCTCCTCAGCTGTATCTAAGGTCCTCTTGCGAGCACGAGAACGAGTTTGCATAAACGCTTGCTAAGGTACCTGAAACACAACCGAAAAGAGTAATTAACTACTACGTCCTAATCACTGAGTCCTAATGACCAATGATGGTAAGTACATAAACTAAACAAATACGCCGAGTCCCCGGCAGCGGCGCCAAAAACTTGTTAGGGCGAAAACACGCACTAATATTCACGCAAGTATACGCGTTTGCAAGTAATATAGAATACTTTCTAGTTCGTTCCCTCAGAGACTCAGACTAAGTTATTGTCTAATTAAACTCACTCACCAATGTATGATTACTTCTCAATGTTAAGATAACACTTAAAATTGTTGATTAAATATTAACTATAATTAACTACTTAATTAACCACTTAACTAACACTTCAATTTATCAATAATAAAACACTCATGAGATCACAACTTCATTATTACTTCCTTCTATAGCCATTGTTATTACCTTTAGCATGTGACAGTGATGATTTTAATCGAATAACACGGAACTGATAAGAGCCAACTTTCATTGTACTAATACCATTCTACCAAGCATCCACAATTAAGATAGAAGTTGAATAGTCATCAATTATGTTGAGTTCCTATATGTCTACAGAAATTGACAACACAATGATTTAAGCACAAGTTATTCCTTTTGATTACATAGGGCAAATAAAACTGTTAGAGTTACCCACTAATCATGCACAACGTACATGAACCTATGCTAGCATGGCAAGTTCTAAATCTCAAGATCCACCGTCGCTTCACAAGAGATTAACACCCTATCTTATATGTTCGCGACGCACATAAGACGAATACGCACAACCAATACTAGATATCATGCAATCATCACACACTAAAGTATTAAACAATTAACTAAAGAATTCCATAATAAATTCGTTGCAACCCCATGATCACGATTAGCCCATAATAGAACTTATCGCCATTATGGGTTCATATGAAATCATGATAAACAATATAAGAAAATAATAACTAAACTAATTATATTAAAACAGAGTACGTCATAAGAGTAAATAAGTCAAAGCAAGAAAACTAGCATCCAACGTTACAACGAAACAAGAATCACAAGAATATATGCTTCCTCTTCGTTGCGATGTGCTAAATCGGTCTTCTTCCTTATCTCCTTCGCTTCTTGCGCAAAACACAATCTAAAACATAATATCCTTCCTTTTTTCTGTGAAAACGTCTCAAATCTACTTATATAATAGTCCCATAAAACTCAGATTACATAGAAGTTGGAAGCCAAACAGAAGTAAAAGTCTAAAATAATTCAGCTTTTTCCCCGACCCTGCGCGGCCGCTCAGCATTTCTGCGCGGGCGCGCAAGGCTGCTGCGCGGCCGCTCAGCATTTCTGCGCGGGCGCGCAGGACCCTACTGGAAAAAATCCAGGTTTGCTCCGTTTCTTCGCCGTAATCTGCCCGTTCTTTTCCTCTCGCAATGGTGAACACATGCCAAGCCTTATTCTTGATGATTCCTCCACCGAAATGCAACTAATACCCTGAAATGCAAAAACACTAGAAAAACGCATCAAATACACAAAATACTTGATTTCAAGACACCAATTTAAGCCATTTTAAGACGTTCTAAGTGGTATAAAATGCCACTTATCAACCCCACAACAAACACACACACCACAAGTTATAGTCTCAGAGATGAATATCCAAAAATAACACGAGTCATTTTATTCCACAATTATTTGCCATTACACCTTAAAAGGGTTTCTGAATAAATTTACATTTTCCTTGCCATTATTACAATTCATAAATATACATAAGTCTGGTACATCAAAAGTTGAAAGTCTAGCCTATTGGTAGATCCTACCTCAGCTACAACGGCATCAACGCCTACAGGAAACTGCGGAACGTTTCCTATTCGCTCGCGAATTGGGAGCTTGATCCCGTTCATCTTGTCTATCTGTTGTTGTGTGATGAAAGAAAAAAGCAAGGGTGAGCAACACGCCCACCGAAATAATATGTATAATAATTAACAATATATGAGCATTCTCATAGTACTCATGAAAGTCTTGGTCAAGAAGAAATGAACCAAGTTTGATCTCTTAACGCGACCAAATCGCAAAATATTCAGTATATATGTACACATACTTTTCAAAATCTTGGAAGTCCTCTTCCATGCATAATAAACACAGAGTTCCAGTTTATAACTATATAAAAATATCGTTGCAAGGTGATTTCATATATCTAACCTTGTCTTAACGTTTTTCCGAAAATCTTTGACATGCATAAGATAATCATTTACTAGATATAAGTTTAAAAGATGAAGTTAAAAGATACTCCAATATACTTATATCTTTTCCGAATACTACTTGAACTACCACCGTTCAAGTTATAATTAGTTTCAAAAGTTCATCACATAGATGAGACTACAAGACAAGATTTGAATAGATTCAATCTTTATAATATCATTCAAAAGAAATGAAGTTACGAGATACTTCATTAAGTCGAGATATATATATCCATATATATCTCTCATACATTTCCTGAAAACCTCTGTCATGTAAAGTATAAACAGAGTTTGTAACATCCAATGAATTTTGGAAAGGAAAAGAATTTTGGCATAACCCCGATATCTTGCTGATCAGGCAAAGATACCAATAAGTAACCTTTTCTACTGTAGATGGATGAATTCCTCGCCGGTCATCACCCAGGCCGTATTAGGACCTCGCGCTAGACCGTTACCCGGCCACTCATGCGTGGATGGACTGTCACCCAGCCTCTTACACCTTCATAGACCGTACCCCGGCCTGTCGCTTATGCCGACTCAATTAGATGGACTTACTTCCCGAACATTGGGCAAGTAATCAAATTATTTTCTCAAAACAGCAACCTCGTTGCGAATATAAAATACACCACAGAGCCGGATCCCTAAGTTTTTGAGCGAATATTCAAGTCTCCTTCGAAAGGAAGATCTTAAATCTGGAAACGAGTTTTTAGGATCCGCTCTAACTTTTAAAATCATTTTGAAGACTCGAAAACATTTTTAAGAATGTTTGGAGTAATGCTGATTTAATAAAATAAATCAGTCCCGATATATTAGAAAATATCTGAATATTATTATTTAAATAATATTCCCATAAGGATAATCCTTATAAAAATAATTGAAGTAAAGGTTTTAAAACTCATACTTGAAATGAATAATAAATAACCAAAGATATACTTATACGAAAGTACGATCTTTATTTGAATAATCGAAAATAAGTTTGATTATCGAAACATTATTCTTTAATAAAATAAAGAATATTATTTAATAAAAGAAGCGGAGTCATAATTCCTCGAATGAATATTCAAAATAATATTCATTAAATAAAATAAGCGGATTCATAAGTCCTCAAATGAATATTCAAAATAATATTCATTAAATAAATAAGTGGAGTCATAAGTCCTCGAATGAATATTCAAAGTAATATTCATTGAATAAAATAAAGTTATCGAATAAACCTTATTCGATTAATAGTTTTGAAAACTATATCTATATATATATATATAAATAAATATATATATATATATATATTATACTCGGGAACATCGACTCCCGGTTTAGAAAAATGTTCAGCTTTGGGTCCCCTATACTAAGGGTAGCAACTACTGCTTATCTCTAGCATAGGTATTATGCAACTTATAAGCATTTGAATCAACAATTAGATATCAAGATTACGAAACAGACATGCATATATACCATATCAGCATGCTCCAATATATCGTAAAATTTGCTAATAACAATCATGCACTTATCACAAGATAATGCATATACATATATTTATATCACAACAACAGTATAACGGGTAGAAAACTTGCCTGAGTGTTCCCAGATAGACTTAAGCTTAGAGTGGGTCCGATAACCTATGAACAATAACATAAGTCGGAATTAAACCCCGGTCGCTTAAGAAACTAGACTTTAACCAATTGAAGCTTAACGTTCGCTTATGGTCACTTCTACGCTTAACGAATGACATAAGTCGCTCGAGTACCCTCGGCTCCATCATTTTTAATAAATTAACCATTACGAGTTTTAAGGCGATTCTTTCGCGAGTGTCTTATTAACTGCCTATTACACTTTACATAAATGTTTCATACTCCAATTAGTCATTTAAGGGCCTTAACCAAGGTTTTAAAGTAAGGCGAGGGGTAAAGGTTCGTTCGCGAAACACCATTACTTAAAACGGTCATTTCTCCTAAACCGTACATCGGATTCAAGCGAACCACATATCAAAACGAAGCTCGTAACATGAACTATCTAAAAATGGCAAAGGTTAGAATCTTTCAGTTAGTTGACGGGTCCTAAAGTTAAGAACAGAACAGTTAAGGAAAATTGGGCATTATGACGTTTATGTTTACGCGATTTCCAATTTTTAAACCACTCCAAACAACCACCATTCAACTCACAACCAACAATACAACCAACCCTCATCCAAACCTTACTACATCAGTCCCCAAACCTCAAGATTTTCCAATTTATACAACCCCACACATGAACTACTAGCCATACTTAAATTTCATTAACTATAAACAAGATTTCAACATCCAAATCACTACAAATCCAATCCAAACTCTAAACACACAAGCATCATGCTTCTCATTTACTATAACCATCAAAACCATCATAATACTCAAAGTAAAGTTAGGGTTTGGAGGTGTTATACCTTCCTTGGAGTTATTAGAGTAGCTAGGAAGTCTTAGGGAGCCTCCTACAGGCTTGATCTTTACAAAGAAATCAAGAACACAAAGTTAGGTTTTGAAGTTTCTAAAAGTCAGATTGAAAGAACTGTCAAAGCGAGGGTCTTACCATGCTTATTTGGACGAGACTTGTGAACAAGAGTTGTAGGTCATCTCAATACATTTCCAAAGAGCTATAGAACATACTATTTGAGTGAGTATTGAAGGAGATATGGTAGTTTGAAGTTGCTGCTCTGGTTTTGGCAGAGAGCTTCTTGATGAAGAAGTGAAATGATTTTTGTGTTTGTGAGTTGTTTTGCCTAGCTTGGTTGCTTTTGATTTGTTTTTGGTTAATTACCTTTTTAACCTTGAAGTTTGTGTGATTTTAAATCAACCACACCTCCTTCCCCTTATGTCATGCTTATGTCACCTTGTGATGTCATCCTCCCTCACTAGCCCTCTTCTTATTGGTTGGATGACCTCATCATCCCTAACCTCCTTGGTTAAATCCTAATTGTTTGCCTAATGACCGCTGATCTGTTATACGGTTCGCTTAACTTTCGTTCTCGTTTCTCGTTTGAAGGATCATACCCGGGATCTTATTACTTGAGTTTCCTTAACCTTTCTCAATACATTATATTCCTTTTATGATCCTCTCTTATAATCCTTTAATTTAAATCATTTTTATCCTGTTACCTTATACTCAATTCTTTCTGTATTTAGTGGATTTCCGGGAAAAATCAAAGTGTTCGGAATTGGATTCTGACGATCTTTACATACACTTATATACAATATAGAGTACCAATAAAATCTCAGAATATCCATATAAGAACCCCTACATAGTGTGGCATGAAAAGTTTTCTTGCTCAGAAATATCAGCAAAAACACTATTCATAAGGGTTACAAAAAGTTCAAAATTTTGGGGTTATTACAGTCTCCCCTCCTTAAAAGGATTCCGTCCCGGAATCAGATAGAAAAAGAGTAGGGATACTTTCTTAGCATTGCACTTTCTAACTCTTACGTAATTTTCCCACATTGTGGTTCTACCATCAAACTCTGACTAGTTTGATAACTCTTCTCCTAAGCATTTGTCCATTTTTGATCTATAACCCTTCCTGGTTGCTCCATATAGGTTACGTTTGGTTGCATGCCTATGCGCTCATATGTTAACTTCCTAATATGACTTAATATGTCCAAGGGTCCAACAATTCGTGGGCCTAGCTTTCCTTTCTTTCCGGACCACATCCCTCATTTCCAAGGGAATACCTATAATAGCACTAGGTCCCCTACTTCCTACTCTTTTTCATTTCGTGTCAAATCAATATACTTCTTATATCCATCTTGGGCTATTACCAGCCGTCCTCTGATTAGATCTATTATATCCTTGGTCCTTTGGACTACTGCGGGTCCGAGCATCTTGCGCTCTACAACTTCATCCTAACATAAGGGAGATCGACATTGTCTTCCCTCAAGGATCTCATAAGGCGATATCTCAATACTGACATATGATCTATTATCGTAAGAAAACTCAATCTGTGTTAAGTGATCATTCCAATTTCTCTCAAGTCTATTGCACGGACTCTCATCATAGCTTCTAGCATTATAGCTTTTGCTTCTCAATACCCATTCTTTTCCAGTTCGTAGTCATTACTATCTTCCGTACATAATACTATACTGGTTACACTTTTGCTCGTTAGCATTCTATAACCTTTTAATAATTGTGTCAACCTTAGTATCACGAACGCGTTAGATTCGGAATACCACCGCACTGATACTACTCCTTCCTAGCTGCTTCTATCTTTGAAAGCTTGATCCATCGTATAGAAGTAAAAGAATTTATTGAGAGATCACTATGATCATGAACACTTGTTATATCGCATAGTTAGTACAGAAGGTGGCCAACCTTTAGTACTTGACAAGCAATTAAACAATATGTGGTATCCTACTAGGCTTCTATCACATAGATAGATAGTCATTCGGCAATACCTCCCCTTCTGGAAGGGTTGTTCTTCTCAGCTTACATGAAATGAAAAGGAGAGAAAAGAACGAATTGAAGAGAATCGTATATATATAAAAATACTGCCACAAAATATCTGGCTTGAAATCTACCTCTGAACTATAGAGGTTTGTCATAGGAGAACAAAACATATACGTATATATATCAACATCAAGTATTATAGCATCGTATTTCACATGCCTAAATATTTTTTCTATCCCGTCCATCATTCTATGGACCCATGCTCTTGTACGAGCTTATACACAATCACCTTTGAAACTCCCTCGACATCGAAATTGAATCTGGGATTTCATTCTAGACATCATCGTTATTAGAATTCTATGCTTGCACCGCAACCTTCCTCGTATAGTAATACGACTCTCTATTGATAAGAAGGAATAATTATTCAATAGGTAGATAATCGACTTAATTAGCCTATCAATGATAACTTATACACCACCACGACTCGATTAGTGGTACTTAATCTCAACATTCATTACCATACAACTCTCGTGGTTGTAATCGGCTCATTATTCAAAGAATCGTTGATGCATTACTATAGTCCACCACGGACCTACGGTAGTCATTCGTTTTCCTTGGAATCTTAATAGCTAACCATACGGAGTCCATACCTGTCGTATCGAATTCTTTTAAGGAGGTAACATGATCATCGCTCATGATTCATGAAGAACACTCCTGAATTTGACGCACATATGACATGAAGCAGATAAAATTTCAGAAGAGTTTCAATGAAAGCAACGATAGCAGGTTAATACCATTATTAACCATATGTCTTTATTAGTAGACATGAAGCTCAAAGGTTCATTTAGTCCTCTCGTAACATGGTCCTGGTTTATCTCAAGATAGGACCTTCTAAAATAGATAGCCCGCTCACAGTGCTAACATGAATTAAATCTTTACCAAACTACTATTATGGTTGAGTATCGTACAATCATCAGAAGAAATGTCAATCTTTCAAACCATAATACAACCTTCACGACTTTAACCATCGTCACTATATTCCTCTGGCACGTGTGCTTATAATTTTCCTCTTACACTTAAAGTGTCGGCCACCTCTTTGACCTTTCCTGATAGTAAAATTTCCTTACAATCAATGTCATTTTTTTAACCACCTCCAAATAAATTTTCTACCTCATTTCAATCACTGCTTATGTGAAAATGCTTTTCTTAAGTCCTGGTGAGAAGAAAAAAAATCACCATTTTTTTCCATAAGTCATTGCCTTAGTCTTTAGATGTGAACATTGCCACGACTGACTCTCGATCATACTTAGGACGTCTCTTATCTTGGGTCCTTCTTGTTTTTACCAATCTCGACCCTCATTGGGTCGATCTATACTTTCTTATGGTTCAACACGTGCCCCACCTGGCATTATTATAATTACGTCATATTTCCTTTACCAAAATTTCTATTCTGGAGAACTTTGAATATTACCTTTCTCCTTGTAAAACCTCTAAGGTTATCCTTGAATCGTCCTTCCTGTATTCCCTAAATACATGGCATATCAAAATACCATTTACTAATATTAGAACCATTATCTATGTACTTCTGAAAAATTTCTCCACTAATCCTTAAAGGTTGTTGTTGCCTTAATCTTTTATTCCGTATTACCCAAACTCATAATGTCCCTATTAAGGGTGAAATGCCAACTTTTATGCATTCCCCTAGGGTTCATCTCAAGTTATCGAAGTTATATCCTTAATTCCACTTTTAAAAAGGTACTTATGTCCTTCCATGGATAAATCAAGTCATATATCCCTGATAAGGGTATCTTATTCAATCATTCCCACCTCGATAGTCTATACCAATTTCATAATAGCATCCTTATTCAAACTGAGGTCAACCCATATGGCCTTCAAAAGATAACAATGGTTACCCGCTTTTCTTTCCTAATTTGGTAATGACAACAGGGATGTTCTGGAAGATATTGGTCGTGTTCAACGTGAACTTCTTCTTAATAATTCCTCATTTACTTTTGTTGTTTATCTCAACAGTCATCTCAATGTTGGGATATCTTTCATACCTGGCGTCTCCCTTTCTGGGTATCATGCCACCGGTCTTACATATACTTCACATTCTTGAAGGTCACTTACTTCATCCCATTTTCCTAATATCTTGTTATCCTGTCTTCTCAGTCTATCCGCGTCTCATTATTTATCCTTCGAACTATCTCAAGATTTCCTCGAATCCTCCCAACTTACAGGGGATAAAATATATGTATCTCTTATGCCTTCAACCATCAATTTTAACTCATGGTAAATCACCCTCATCCTGACGATTACATACTTTTCTATTTCTATTGCTACGAGTCTTTAGGGTTTCCTCATACCCAACTCCCTTATCATTCCTAAAACTCTATTACCTTTATATTCCTTTCCACTTCAGTTTCTTTTTATTTTCCCTTCTCTTATCATTATTTCATGAACCAACACAACATAAGCATTGATTTCAAACACCCGTCATTCTGGATTCGTGTCCTCAGAACGAATCTTGACAACTTTTACAACTTAGATTCATAATTCATCATACTCATCTGCCTTTGTTCTGGCTCTAAAGCTTTTACACTATCTCCATAACCTTGGGAAGTACTTTCCTGGAAACAATTGACTGAACTTAAATCAGTTTATTATAATCTCTTGCTCCGTGCCTTCCTTGGCCTTTCACCAGCGGGTGGCCTCTCTCTTAGGAGGGTAAGTGACAAAAACAGTCTTTTGTGATTCGTCAATCATTTAGAATCTCAAATGATTCCTATATTTCCTTTAGCCAGGCTCTTGCCTCGACTGGGTCAGCTTGTTCCTTGGAACTCTGAGAGCTTAGCGACTTAAAGGTCCTGAAAGAATTTCTCACCGCATTGTTTCCTCAGGTTGGTGGTTGGGGATAATAGTCTAAGTTCTGTCTAGAAAGGTCCATTAATTATCGTATAGGAGTACCGTCTCGGGTCTCCTTTCCTTACTCGACTTTTGTTTCCTTAGTCCGAACATTCCCTCCTCCTGCCCATAATCGGGATCATCCTACATGTTTTAAATCCTCATTTTCCACTTCATTATGTTATGGGTTCCTTCTATCTTGATGGAGACCTCCCTGACTATCACGTTCAGGGTTTGCTCTAAATCTTATTCCTCAAACTAGCTTTCATCTAAGATCTAATCTTTAAGCTCTTGAACATTTGGAACCCAAATTCTATAGGGATACCTCATTATTCCCTCATCATCTTTCTAGGTATTAATCTCTTCTCCGGTCATTGGCTCTCTGGCTTCATTCATCACTTTCTCTTGTCACAATATGATCTTTTCCAATAATTCGGGCTGCACTACAATCCCAAACAACTTTTCAGTACCGGCTCCGGTTGCGTTCACTCCTATTTCCATTTTCTCAAAATCCCTTATCAACTCTCCCAAAGACATTATCATCTTGAGTCTCTCTTTTATACTAAGGGCATTAGCCACCATTTTGGCTTTCCCTGGATGATAAAGAATCTCATAATCGTAATCCATGATTATCTCTAACCACCACCTCTGGCGCATGTTGAGCTCTTTCTGCGTGAAAATGCACTAGAGCACTTATGGCTTGTGTAAATCTCGCACTTCTCTCCATACAAGTAGTGCCTCCAATCTTTAGGGCAAAACTATTGCCACGAGCCCAAGCTCATGGGTAGGGATATCGAATTTTATATTCCCTTAATTGTCTTGACGCGTACGAGATTACCTTGTTATGCTGTATAAGAGCACCCTAATTCCTTATGCGAAGCGTCAATACAATTCACAAAATCTCCTTTTTCCATCCAGCAATGCCAACATAGGAGCCGTCACCAACCTTTGCTTTAGTTCTTAAAAGCTTTTCCCGCATTTCTCTGTCCATTCAAACTTCTCAGTCTTACGAATAAGCCGCGTTAAAGGGGCTACTATCTTTACAAACTTGAACGAACCTCCGGTAGTGACCGGCCAATCCTACCTCTGGTAGTTTCCCTAACCATGGTCATCAATTCCTCAGTGGTCCTTTATTCATTCTTGTCAGGATCCTCCACAGGATCCTCCTCAGCAACAATCCCTTCTAGGATAACATCCTCAACCGTTACATCCTCAATATGAACATCATCCGGTCCTGCGTTAGGAAGTTCTATCGGATCCACAATCCGATCTCCAATTAGTAATAAAACATCATCGCGTTGTTGCTCCTCAACCTCAGGGTTCAGAGTCCCGCTACCATATACGATAACGAACTACGCTTCTATCACGATATTTATAAGGGTTCCCATAAGGGTTTTAACTGTCAGTACTACGTTAGGTAGTCCGACTATGAACTTGGCAAGAGTTCTTATTATCTTAGTGAACTTATTATTTTAACGTCGCATCATCTCTGAGGTTTATAACGCTTAGCTCTGATACCATTTCTGTAACACCCCCAAATCCGGGGTCGGGGATCCGGGTTGTCACGAGTTCCATTTCCCTTAATAACACCCAATCTTAATAAACAATCAACTACTCCGTACTGTGACCCCAAAATAAACACACACACCACAAGTTATAGTCTCAGAGATGAATATCCAAAAATAACACGAGTCATTTTATTCCATAATTATTTGCCATTACACCTTAAAAGGGTTTCTGAATAAATTTACATTTTCCTTTCCATTATTACAATTCATAAATATACATAAGTCTGGTACATCAAAAGTTGAAAGCCTAGCCTATTGGTAGATCCTACCTCAGCTACAACGGCATCAACGCCTACAGGAAACTGCGGAACGTTTCCTATTCGCTCGCGAATTGGGAGCTTGATCCTGTTCATCTTGTCTATCTGTTGTTTTGTGATGAAAGAAAAAAACAAGGGTGAACAACACGCCCACCGAAATAATATGTATAATAATTAACAATATATGAGCATTCTCATAGTACTCATGAAAGTCTTGGTCAAGAAGAAATGAACCAAGTTTGATCTCTTAACGCGACCAAGTCGCAAAATATTCAGTATATATGTACACATACTTTTCAAAATCTTGGAAGTCCTCTTCCATTCATAATAAACACAGAGTTCCAGTTTATAACTGTATAAAAATATCGTTGCAAGGTGATTTCATATATCTAACCTTGTCTCAAGGTTTTTCTGAAAATCTTTGACATGCATTAGATAATCATTTACTAGATATAAGTTTAAAAGATGAAGTTAAAAGATACTCCAATATACTTATATCTTTTCCGAATACTACTTGAACTACCATCGTTCAAGTTATAATTAGTTTCAAAAGTTCATCACATAGATGAGACTACAAGACAAGATTTGAATAGATTCAATCTTTATAATATCATTCAAAAGAAATGAAGTTACGAGATACTTCATTAAGTCACGATATATATATCCATATATATCTCTCATACATTTCCTGAAAACCTCTGTCATGTAAAGTATGAACAGAGTTTGTAACATCCAATGAATTTTGGAAAGGAAAAGAATTTTGGCATAACCCCGATATCTTGCTGATCAGGCAAAGATACCAATAAGTAACCTTTTCTACTGTAGATGGATAAATTCCTCACCGGTCATCACCTAGGCCGCATTAGGACCTCACGCTAGACCGTTACCCGGCCACTCACGCGTGGATGGACTGTCACCCAGCCTCTTACACCTTCATAGACCGTACCCCGGCATGTCGCTTATGCCGACTCAATTAGATGGACTTACTTCCTGAAAATTGGGCAAGTAATCAAATTGTTTTCTCAAAACAGCAACCTCGTTGCGAATATAAAATACACCACAGAGACGGATCCCTAAGATTTTTGAGCGAATATTCAAGTCTCCTTCGAAAGGAAGATCTTAAATCTGGAAAGGAGTTTTTGGGATCCCCTCTAACTTTTAAAATCATTTTGAAGACTCGAAAACATTTTTAAGAATGTTTGGAGTAATGCTGATTTAATAAAATAAATCAGTCCCGATATATTAGAAAATATCTGAATATTATTTTTTAAATAATATTCCCATAAGGATAATCCTTATAAAAATAATTGAAGTAAAAGTTTTAAAACTCATACTTGAAATGAATAATAAATAACCAAAGATATACTTATACGAAAGTACGATCTTTATTTGAATAATCGAAAATAAGTTTGATTATCGAAACATTATTCTTTAATAAAATAAATAATATTATTTAATAAAAGAAGCGGAGTCATAAGTCCTCGAATGAATATTCAAAATAATATTCATTAAATAAAATAAGCGGAGTCATAAGTCATCGAATGAATATTCAAAATAATATTCATTAAATAAATAAGCGGAGTCATAAGTCCTCAAATGAATATTCAAAATAATATTCATTGAATAAAATAAAGTTATCAAATAAACCTTATTCGATTAATAGTTTTGAAAACTATATCTATATCTATATAAATATAAATATATATATATATATATATATATATATATATATTATACTCGGGAACATCGACTCCAAGTTTAGAAAAATGTTCACCTTTGGGTCCCCTATACTAAGGGTAGCAACTACTGCTTATCTCTAGCATGGGTATTATGCAACTTATAAGCTTTTGAATCAATAATTAGATATCAAGATTACGAAATAGACATGCATATATACCATATCAGCATGCTCCAATATATCACAAAATTTACTAATAACAATCATGCACTTATCACAAGATAATGCATATACATATATTTACATCACAACAACAGTATAACGGGTAGAAAACTTGTCTGAGTGTTCCCGGATAGACTTAAGCTTAGAGTGGGTCTGATAACCTATGAACAATAACATAAGTCGGAATTAAACCCCGGTCGCTTAAGAAACTAGACTTTAACCAATTGAACCTTAACGTTCGCTTATGGTCACTTCTACGCTTAACGAATGACATAAGTCGCTCGAGTACCCTCGGGTCCATCATTTTTAATAAATTAACCATTACGAGTTTTAAGGTGATTCTTTCACGAGTGTCTTACCAACTGCCTATTACACTTTACATAAATATTTTATACTCCAATTAGTCATTTAAGGGCCTTAACAAAGGTTTCAAAGTAAGGCGAGGGGTAAAGGTTCGTTCGCAAAACGCCGTTACTTAAAACGGTCGTTTCTCCTAAACCGTACATCGGATTCAAGCGAACCACATATCAAAACGAAGCTCGTAACATGAACTATCTAAAAATGGAAAAGGTTAGAATCTTTTAGTTAGTTCACGGGTCCTAAAGTTAAGAACAGAACAGTTAAGGAAAATCGGGCATTATGACGTTTATGTTTACGCGATTTCTAATTTTTAAACCACTCCAAACAACCACCATTCAACTCACAACCAACAATACAACCAACCCTCATCCAAACCTTACTACATCAGTCCCCAAACCTCAAGATTTTACAATTTATACAACCCCACACATGAACTACTAGCTATACTTAAGTTTCATTAACTATAAACAAGATTTCAATATCCAAATCACTACAAATCCAATCCAAACTCTAAACACACAAGCATCATGCTTCTCATTTACTATAACCATCAAAACCATCATAATACTCAAAGTAAAGTTAGGGTTTGGAGGTGTTATACCTTCCTTGGAGTTATTAGAGTAGCTAGGAAGTCTTAGGGAGCCTCCTACAAGCTTGATCTTTCCAAAGAAATCAAGAACACAAAGTTAGGTTTTGAAGTTTCTAAAATTTAGATTGAAAGAACTGTCAAAACAAGGGTCTTACCATGCTTATTTGGACGAGACTTGTGAACAAGAGTTGTAGGTCATCTCAATACCTTTCGAAAGAGCTATAGAACATACTATTTGAGTGAGTATTGAAGGAGATATGGTAGTTTGAAGTTACTGCTCTGGTTTTGGCCGAGAGCTTCTTGATGAAGAAGTGAAATGATTTTTGTGTTTGTGAGTTGTTTTGCCTAGCTTGGTTGCTTTTGATTTGTTTTTGGTTAATTACCTTTTTAACCTTGAACTTTGTGTGGTTTTAAATCAACCACACCTCCTTCCCCTTATGTCATGCTTATGTCACCTTGTGATGTCATCCTCCCTCACTAGCCCTCTTCTTATTGGTTGGATGACCTCATCATCCCTAACCTCCTTGATTAACTCCTAATTGTTTGCCTAATGACCGCTGATCTGTTATACGGTTCGCTTAACTTTCGTTCTCGTTTCTCGTTTGAGGGATCATACCCGGGATCTTATTACTTGGGTTTTCTTAACCTTTCTCAATACATTATATTCCTTTTATGATCTTCTTTTATAATCCTTTAATTTAAATCATTTTTATCCTATTACCTTATACTCAATTCTTTCTGTATTTAGTGGATTTCCGGGAAAAATCAAAGTGTTCGGAATTGGATTCTGAAGATCTTTATATACACTTATATACAATATAGAGTACCAATAAAATCTCAGAATATCCATATAAGAACCCCTACATAGTGTGGCATGAAAAGTTTTCTTGCTCAGAAATATCAGCAAAAACACTATTCATAAGGGTTACAAAAAGTTCAAAATTTTGGGGTTATTACAGCATCACAATTCCAATAGGAAGAATTAGGACATTCGTTGGAGCCACCAGATACGATGATCAGTCGTACTGCGATAAAAGTAACCTTTTCTACTAGTAGAAGGACGACACCTTCACATCTTGGTTATCACCCTTGCTGCATACGGGCTATGTGTCCTTATTTCGGTTATAAACACACTTCGTAGGTCCATAGGTACATATTTTACCGTCTCCTACGATACCAGTAGTCTATCCAATACACGAAGTACTTGGATCCTACCCCTCCTTTGTCCTTTAGGAAATCCTATCATATCTCGAGAACTCGAACCATATCGAAGTTCCTCCAAGCGTTTTGCTTGTTGATAGGCATAGCTTTACTTTATATATATATATATGTACTTCCGAAAGTTTCGGAGGAAGTACTAAGGATGTGAGTTGACCGTTGTCAATAGATAATTAAATAAGGGGGAAAAGTTTCTCCTTGAAACTATATTCAAAATATTAATAAGTCGGGATAATATTCACCGACGATCTGAAATTATTCGAATGATATTCCGAAATCAGAAAGTACGTTTTAAATCAGGATCTAAGATTTTTAAATCAATAATACACCCTTTAATAAATAATTAAATGATAATCGATAATAATCAAACCTCGAATGAGTTTACTCTCTAAAAGATTATTTAAAATAATGTTCCTTAACTAGTTTGTGTCTACATAATTCATTAATCTATAATGATTAATCGGTTTTGAAATAATTAATCGTCGGAGTATACTACTCCCATAATAAGGAATAATTATATAGTATTTATTATTCGAACAATAAAATATAGTTGAGGGAATATGATCGTTGGGAAAATCGTTTTAATAAAAGTTCGAGGTGTTTTAATGTTTCGTAAATGGAAGTTGAGTCCCTTAAAAAAACGTACTACTATGGACTTATAACCATCGCATAATATCACCGGAAATGATTCCCGAGTTTTATCTTAAATCCCCAAAGATTCTCGGTCTTATATAATACGTCACGCTTAAAGCGAAATAACATTTCACGATATATCCTTTATCGTACAATATTGCTATATTATGCGAAATTCAACAACTATGTATCATGGCAAGCATGATATTTATGCAATGATAGTAAAAAAATCCTTTCACAACACAACAGTAAACATGGAGTTGGGTTCGTAAACTTGCCTGGGTATCTCGAGGTGGAGGATGCTCTAGGTTCCGCTCGGAAATCTATAACTATAACACAATTCATTTCGTTAGGTCCCGTTCTAATTTAGGGCAACTCGCACTCATGCGCTACTTGTTATGCATCCTCTCAACTTATACTACCCTTATTATTCCTTTAAGTCATATTCACATTAGGTTGACTTCATTTTTCTATGTATCTTAGGTTCATTCTCATTATCGTCGTCGGCCCCGCTTATGGATTCTTACGGTTTCTACTCGCGCGCTCTCGGCTCCGACATTTTTATAAAATTGGGAAATCATTATTTTCACTTGAAATTTTTATGGAAGTTAGGAAACTCAATATGTTACTCTCTGTAAACATTTCATGATTTATGAACACATTTAAGTCTATCCTTTGTATTTTCAAAGTTCGTGATTTATAGCAGTTTTTGTTACGTAGATCACTTTTACTAGAATGGCCATAACTTTTGATCTGTAAATCAGAATCAAGCGATTCAAGCGCCTAAACGATCCTTATAACATTTTCTATCCTAAACAAAGGTTATTTTTCAAGAATCTACAGTGTACAACTTCAGGACTTTCTGCAGAAACTTAAAGTTACGATTTGTTGGTTTTAACGAAGTTACGTTTACGATCGGGGATTCGTTTACGCCCTAACTCTTAACACAACCACCAACAATCATCATATCATCATCAACATAAAAACTCCTCTCAAGAACATCATGTTCTTGAGGCAACAACAACCAACCTTAAATCTACTTAACTTAATCATCAAGATTTCATCAATAACACTCATTACACTAGTTTTACTACCACATACTAAATGGATCTTAAAAATGAATCATAAATAAAGTTGGGCCAAAGATTTTTACCTTTCATGAAAGCTTGAGATTTTTTCTTGAGGATGGTGGAGTCTTGGAAGTGCTTGGTATGATTTTTAGAACCTAAAACCACCATTGAAATCAAGAAACCAAAGAGAGGTTACTATTCACACTATTCACTAGTGAGTTTCTTGAATTTATTTCACCCATCAAACCTTGATAAAAAGAGATGAAAGAATTTTCTTACCTTGGTTTAATTTCTAGGAGGCTTGAGAATTAATTGGGTAATTTTACAAGAGCTAGAACTTGGAGATTTGAATTTGATTTCTCTTTTTTTTTCATTAGGGCCGAATGGAGCTTCCAAGGGGGTATTTATACTACTCTTGGTTGCTTCTCTTGGATGCTTTGCTAGGTTGCTTCTAGGAAGATGAGGTGATATCTTTGAAATTGATTTTATTCTCCTAGTATAGCATATTAGGTTGATTCTTGGTTGCATATCTTAGGGACAAATCCTAATAGCTAACTAGGTTACAAGCTAAACTACAAGGTTAGCTTCTTTAGCACACTATTTTGCTAGCTAGCTTGATCATCCTATGGTTAGCTCACTATTTGATGAAGTAACCATGGTTACTTCCTTACCATGGTTTAGTTAGTGCGTTATGTTTATTTAATCGTTTACGCGTTCGTTCGGTTACTTAAACATTCTCCGTAATACTTACTCGTAATTGGTTTGCGAAGTAATTGCTTTCGTATTTATTTCTTATATTTTTATTTATCCTACTTGAATATAAATCCGTAGGATTTTAATCTCGTAATTATATTGTGATTCTCGTAATCCTCGATAAGTCGTAAATACGGTCGTTTTTCAAAGTTCGTTTCCTTCAAAAAATAATAGCGTTTACATACACTCATTTGGTACGTATAGTCGTAATATTAACTCCGAAACTCATTTTCTCGTGCACTACATAGTGGGGGCTCAAAAGTTTTTCCCGTCTATCAGGGTTACTATTCATTAAACGTTTTACAAGGTCTCAAAAATTCGAGTTATTACAGTCTTCCCCTCTAACAAGGATTCCGTCCCAGAGTCAATTAGAAAATAAATGGGGATATCTATTCCTCATTGCATCTTCAAGTTCCCAAGTTGATTCCTCAACATTTTGATTTCTCCATAAGATCCTAACCAACTCCACAGTTTTGTTCCTCAGCACTAGTTCTTTCTGGTCCATTATCCTTACTGGCTGCTCGATGTAGGTCAGGTCTGGTTGTAAACCTACCTGCTCGTACTCTATTATATGTCGTGCATCTGCATGGTACTTCCTTAACATGGACACGTGGAACACGTTGTGCACTTGTTGCAAATTAGGAGGCAAGGCGAGGTCGTAAGCTAGAGGTCCTATTCTCCTCAAAATTTCAAAAGGTCCTATAAATCTGAGATTCAGCTTCCCTTTCTTTCCAAATCTCATCACTCCTTTCCACGAAGATACCTTCAATAGCAGATAATCTCCTACTTCATATTCCCTATCCTTCCTGGTCTGGTCGGCGTACTTGCTGACATGTCAAGTACTTGCTGACATGTTCAGCCTTCACTTCTGGCATGTCAAGCACTTGCTGACCCACTCTGCTACTTCTCTCTTCATGTTAGGCCATCAATAATATTCCTTAAGGTCATGGTACATCTTTGTACTTGCTGGGTGGATTGAATATCTAGAGCTGTGCCCTTCGTGCAGTAGCTCATCCTTTAATTCTTGCAAATTTGGAATCCATATCCGGGATGCATACTTCATGATCCCTTTCTCATCCTTCTCGCATCTCACTTCTTCACCGGTCAAGGTTCCTCTTTCTTCATTCATCTTCTTTTCCTGACATACTCGTATCTTTTCGGTCAGCTCTAATACTAGCTTAATCTCAAATAATCCTTCCGTTGCCCTACCGGTTATCCTTACGTCAATTTCCATCTTCTCAAATTCCTTAATCAACTCCTTCGATGTCATTATCATCTTGAGTCTTTCCTTCCTACTAAGGGCGTCAGCCACCACATTGGCTTTACCCGGGTGATACAAAATTTCACAGTCGTAGTCTTTTATCAACTCTAACCATCTCCTATGTCTCATGTTCAGTTCCTTTTGAGTGAAAATATACTTGAGGCTTTTATGGTCAGTGTAGATCTCGCATTTCTCACCGTATAGGTAGTGTCTCCAAATTTTCAGGGCAAACACTATGGCTGCTAATTCTAGATCATGCGTAGGGTATCTGCTCTCATATTCCTTCAATTGCCGAGAGGTATACGGTATAAATTTGCCGTGCTGCATCAGTACACATCCTAATCCTTTAAGTGATGCGTCGCTGTATATTACAGACTCTCCCTTTCCATCGGGAAGAGCGAGCACTGGTCCTGACACCAGCCTCCTTTTCAGTTCTTGAAAACTTTCCTCACATTTCTCTGTCCATACAAACTTTTCTGTCTTCCAGGTAAGTCTAGTCAGTGGACCGACTATCTTAGCAAAATCTTACACGAATCTTTGGTAATATCCTGCTAAACCCATAAAACTCCTAACCTCCGTTGGGGTAGTTGGTCTTTCCCAATTGGATACCGCCTCTATTTTGGCAGGGTCAACTAAAATTCCTTTGCTACTCACCACATGTCCTAAAAACTGAACTTCTCTCAACCAAAATTCGCATTCGAGAACTTGGCATACAATTTCTCATTCCTCAAGATTTCTAAGACTATCCTCAAATGTTCTGCATGTTCTTGCACTGTCTTTGAGTAGATCAAAATATCGTCTATAAAAACTATCACACATATATCCAGGTACTTTTTGAACACTCTGTTCATCAAATCCATAAAGGCTGCGGGTGTATTGGTTAACCCAAACGACATAACTAAGAACTTATAGTGTCCATACCTAGTGTGAAAAGCAATCTTTGGTATATCTTCCGGTTTGATTTTTAACTGGTGATATCCTGTTCTTAAATCTATTTTGGAAAAATGTACAGCTCCTTTGAGTTGATCGAATAGGTCATCAATTCTGGGAAGAGGGTACCTATTCTTAATAGTCAGCTTATTCAGCTCTCGATAGTCTATGCATAATCTCCTGCTGCCGTCATTTTTCTTTACGAACAGTACTGGCGCTCCCCATGGCGACACACTGGGCCTTTTCATTCCATTATCTAATAACTCTTGCAGTTGAGAAGCTAGTTCCTTCATCTCAACTGGGGCTAGCCTATATGAGGCCTTGGATACTAGTGCCGTTCCTGGGGCTAGTTCTATATCGCACTCTATTTCTCGGTCAGGTGGCAATCCTGGTAAGTTTTCTGGAAATACATCCTCGAATTCATTTACTACGGGTATGTCCTGTATATTAGGGACTTCCTTCTTTGTATCTATCACATAAGCCAAATAGGCTTCGTTACCTTTCCTTAACAATCTTTTTGCCTGAAGCATGGTTAGAAATTTCTGGTTCTGTTGTTGACCTTTAAACACTACTTCTTTTTCATTCTGCACTCTTATCTTTACTTTCTTCCGTTCATAATCTATTTGCACTCCGTTACTGGATAACCAATCCATTCCTAAGATTACATCAAATTCTCCTAACGTGAATGGGATTAGGTCGACCTCGAAGATCTTCCCTTCTAATTTCAACTTGCACTTAGGGTGTACTTGATTTACATGAATTATTTCTTTGTTTGCTATTTCCACTCGTAAGATCTCACGCAAGGGTATGGCATTAAGTTTTAACTTTTTAGCAAAATGTTGAGATATAAAAGACTTGGTTGCTCCAGAATCAAATAGGACATTTGCATGTTCGGAATTTAACAAAAGGGTACCTGCTATCACGTCAGTATTTTGGACAGCATCCTGAACAGTCATGTTGAAGTTCCTAGCAGCTGGGGGTCAGTTGGATACAGCTTTGCTCATTCCTGAGGCTGGGGGCTTCAATGTTGGGCAATCCTTTCTCATGTGTCCTACCTTTCCACATTGGAAACACGTTACATTGGACTGGGTGCAGCTGTTGGCAAGGTGTCCGATTTGGTCACACCGGTAACATCTCAGAGGGGCTCTTATCAGGGTACACACTTCAAGGTGTCTCTTATTACAGGTTTGACACTATGGCATTGGGCACGTAGTTGGCTATGAAATGTTGCCCTAGATTGTCCGCCGCCCTGGCCAATGCTCTCACTCGGGGCCTTTCTGAATTCGGGGCCTCGTGCAGGTTGGGACACCGCTCCCCTGACGAACCTGCTCGGAAGGCTCCTATTTCCGGTTCCTATTCCTTGGCTTCCTATCTTCCTCTTCCTATTTTCCTTCTCCTTCACACTCTGCTCACTTCTAGCTTCAACAATCGAGGCTTTCTGTACTAAGGTGGCATAGTCTGTCAGCTCTAACACTGCAACTCGGTTTTGTATCCACTATTTCAGACCAAGCTAAAACCTTCGCGCTTTTTTTTCTTCGGTATTCACAAACTCAGGCACAAATATCGACAACTCAGTAAATTTGGCCTCATATTCTGCCACAGTCATCTTATCCTATTTCAACTCCATGAACCTAATCTCCATCTGGGTTTCCATAAACCTAGGGAAGTACTTGTCTAAGAACAGTTGGGTAAATCTATCCCATTGAATCACAGCATCAGTTTCTAGGTTTCGTTTGGACTCCCACCAGTAGTTAGCTTCTCCTTTCAGCATGTAAGAAGCGAAAATGGTCTTATGTCGTTCCTCAACACCTAGTATCTTGAAGGACTTTTCTATCTCTTTGAGCCAGGCCCGTGCTTCAACGGGGTCGGCAGATCCTAGAAACTCTGGGGGTTTGAGAGATTTGAAGGCTCAAAGGCAGTAGTTGCAGTCTGTTGGGCAGCATGTGGTTGTGGTGGAATAGGCTGTTGTTTCATATTTGCTCTTAGTAGTTCCATATATTCATTCATGGGGTTTCCTCCCTGATGGGTATCCTCATCCTCTTCTTCTACATATTCTTCCTCATCATATTTATTACAGTCTAGGTCTTCTTCACTTTCCTCATTCACTACAGGGTCAGGTTCACCTCGTTGTTGGTTAACGGATTCTGCGGGTTGTGCCCTGGTTCCTCTTCTACGGGGTGGCATTGTTCTGATATTAAAAATTGGTCAACATATTTGTAATTATAACAGTTGGATTATTTTATTCATATGTAAGCATGTCATTTATTATCTAGAAGGTTTTTATAAAGTGCAATAATATAAACATCATTTCTTAATAACTGCTTAGATATATATATTAATAAGATCTCCCATTTATATCTTGGGGATGAAACAACTAGCCGAATTCATACATGCCTGATTACAATCTATCACTACTAGTTCTGAATACTGAAATGAAAATACATAAGCCGTGTACCCTGAAGGGCTAGGAACGCTATCTACTACTAGCTATCTTATCAAAATTCGTGACAAGTCACCCAACCTTCTTCAAGGTCTATATCTAGTCACTAGTTTCTCAGTCACTATCACTGTGAGTGAGGTCACACACCCTCCTCATCGCTCCTGCAATCATCAGCTCTGTATCAACTATCGGGATGTATCCTCCCACTGATGTCATCCTCATCTGAACCCTGGTACGGAGCTCGATCCCGTCTCTCTGTAGGCTATGGCTGGGGAAGCAACTCTGAAATCTCCTGGGTATCCTAATCGGGTGGCTCTCTCAGCTGTCAGTGCCTGGCGTAACTCCGCAATGCGAGCAGATGTCACAGTGATCTCAGCATTAAGCTGACCCACTATCCAGTCGTGTACGGCTACATGCATGGTCGCTGGTGGTGGTAGAGGTGAATCTGGGTCACTAGAGGATATGTTATGAACCTCGTGGAACTGTGCGCGTATCACCTCCTCCTCATCATCATTAGTATAGGGCATAGGGCTCTGGATCCCTGGGGATGGTGTAGGAGTGCGAATAGCCTAGTGAGGGTACATCTCTACATCTCTCCAGACTACGCCATTAGCTATGGGAACAGGAAGCTCAGTCTCTTCCTCTAGGACATCCTCAATAGGGTCATCATCTGAATCATCAATGGGTGGGCTCTCTGGCTCGGGAATAGGGTCACGCTCAGGAATCATGACATCATCAACAAGATCAACCTCCCTCCTAGGCTCCACTGGTACCTGACACAATAGGCAAGGTGTTACTAACTTAGAGTTGGAATTCCTTTGAGGGTAAAACGGTCAAGACTACCCGTGTAGCCCGACGACGAACTCGACTTGAGCTCTAATTGATTATTTTATTATTCTTATATCTACGTATTTTATGTCCTATCATTTCCAAGATTTGATAACCTAAGGCTCTGATACCATTTCTGTGGCGCCCCAAAACCCGGGGTTAGGAGTCTCAGAGACCACGCCATCTAAAATCTTACACACTCACACTACAATATATAAATACTCACGCTTCACGACCCTACACTTATCACACACACACACTTACAGGTTATTGTCTTGGAAACGAACCATCATAACTAGAGTAATTGTCAACCATCAAGTGATAATTATTATAACCCAAAAGTAATTAATCTTACCGGGGAGTAACCTTTAGGTAAGGCTAGTCCGCCGGCCAAATATACGTTTCTTGTTTATTACCTTACATAAGTCATAATTATAAATAAGCCGAACTATAAACAACTGAAAACTAATCCAGCTTATTCTGACTACATGTGGTACAACACCATGCCATTTCCTACCCGTTTCCTGGCTGTGATTCTCATGGCAGGCATCTTGATTCACTGTTGTGTTGTGTTAATTTAAGAAAACAAGTGTGAGCTATAATGCCCAACATAATAATGTACAATATGAAAATGACTGTATGATAACATCATAAATGATATTTATGTTTTATTCGAAAATAGTTTTCCTTGGTGATACACACCTTCTTATGAAAACAATTCTTTAAGGGATTTCAATATCTTGCGAATACCTTAATAGTAATCCCAGCACCTAGGCTTGGGTTACGGTATTGCATCACAATTCCAATTGGAAGAATTAAGACATTCGTTGGAGACACCGCATACGATGATCAGTTGTACTGCGATAAAAGTAACCTTTTCTACTAGTAGAAGGACGACACCTTCACATCTTGGTAATCACCCTTCCCGCATACGGGCTATGTGTCCTCATTTCGGGTATACACACACTTCGCAGGTCCATAGGTATATATTATACCATCTCCTACGGTACCAGTAGTCTATCCAATACACGAAGTACTTGGATCCTACCCCTCCCTTGTCCTTTAGGAAATCCTATCATATCTCGAGAACTTAATCCACTTCGAAGTTCCTCCAAGCGTTTTGCTTGTTGATAGGCATAACTTTACTTTATATATATATGTACTTCTGAAAGTTTCGGAGGAAGTACTAAGGATGTGAGTTGACCATTTTCAACAGATAATTAAATAAGGGGGAAAAGTTTCTCCTTGAAACTATATTCAAAATATTAATAAGTCGGGATAATATTCATCGACGATCCGAAATTATTCGAATGATATTCCGAAATCAGAAAGTACGTTTTAAATCAGGATCTAAGATTTTTTAAATCAATAATAAATCCTTTAATAAATAATTAAATGATAATCGATAATAATCAAACCTCGAATGAGTTTACTCTCTAAAAGATTATTTAAAATAATATTCCTCAACTAGTTTGTGTCTACATAATTCATTAATCTATAATGATTAATCGGTTTTGAAATAATTAATCGTCGGAGTATACTACTCCCATAATAAGGAATAAGTATATAGTATTTATTATTCGAACAACAAAATATAGTTGGGGGAATATGATCGTTGGGAAAATCGTTTTAATAAAAGTTCGAGGTGTTTTAATGTTTACTACTATGGACTTATAACCGTCCTATAATATCACCGGAAATGATTCTCGGGTTTTATCTTAAATCCCGACCGATTCTCGGTCTTATATAATACGTCATGCTTAAAACAAAATAATATTTCACTATATATACTTTATCGTACAACATCGCTATATTATGCGAAATTCAACAACTATGTATCATGGCAAGCATGGTATTTATGCAATGATAGTAAAACAATCCTTTCACAACATAACAATAAAAATGGAGTTGGGTTCGTAAACTTGCCTGGGTGTCTCGAGGTGGAGGATGCTCTAGGTTCCGCTCGGAAATCTATAACCAAAACATAATTCATTTCGTTAGGTCCCGTTCTAATTTACGGCAACTCGCACTCATGCGCTACTTGTTATGCATCCTCACAACTTATACTACCCTTATTATTCCTTTAAGTCAAATTCACATTAGGTTGACTTCATTTTTCTCAGTATCGTAGGTTCATTCTCATTATCGTCGTCGGCCCGCTAATGGAATCTTACGGTTTCTACTTGCGCGGTCTCGGCTCCGATATTTTTATAAAATTGGAAAATCATTATTTTCACTTGAAATTTTGATGGCAGTTAGGAAACTCAATATTTTACTCTCTGTAAAAAATTTCATGATTTATGAACACTTTTTAGTCTATCCTTTATATTTTCAAAGTTCGTAATTCGTAGCAGTTTTTGTCGCGTAGATCACTTTTACTAGAACGGCCATAACTTTTGATCCGTAAATCGGAATCAAGCGATTCAAGCGCCTAAACGATCCTTATAAAATTGTCTATCCTAAACAAAGGTTATTTTACAAGAATCTACAGTTTAAAACTTCGGGACTTTCTGCAGAAACTTAAAATTACGATTTGATGGTTTTAACGAAGTTACGTTTATGATCGGGGTTTCGTTTACGCCCTAACTTTTAACACAACCACCAACAATCATCATATCATCATCAATACACAAAATCCTCTCAAGAACATCATGTTCTTGAGGCAACAATAACCAAACTTAAATCTACTTAACTTAATCATCAAGATTTCATCAAGAACACTCATTACACTAGGTTTACTACCACATACTAAATGGATCTTAAAAATGAATCTTAAATAAAGTTGGGCCAAAGATTTTTACCTTTCTTGAAATCTTGAGATGTGTTCTTGAGGACGGTGGAGGCTTGGAAGTGCTTGGTATGATTTTTAGAACCTAAAACCACCATTGAAATCAAGAAACCAAAGAGAAGTTACTATTCACACTATTCACTAGTGAGTTTCTTGAATTTATTTCACCCATCAAACCTTGATAAAAAGAGATGAAAGAATTTTTTTATCTTAGTTTAATTGCTAGGAGGCTTGAGAATTAATTGAGTGATTTTACAAGAGCTAGAACTTAGAGATTTGAATTTGATTTCTCCCCTTTTCCATTAGGGCCGAATGGAGCTTCCAAGGGGGTATTTATACTACTCTTGGTTGCTTCTCTTGGATGCTTTGCTAGGTTGCTTCTAGGAAGATGAGGTGATATCTTTGCAATTGATTTTATTCTCCTAGTATAGCATTCTAGGTTGATTCTTGGTTGCATATCTTAGGGACAAATCCTAATAGCTTACTAGGTTACAAGTTAAACTACAAGGTTAGCTTCCTTAGCACACTATTTTGATAGCTAGCTTGATCATCCTATGGTTAGCTCATTATTTGATGAAGTAACCATGGTTACTTCCTTACCATGGTTTAGTTAGTGCGATAGGTTTATTTAATCGTTTACGCGTTCGCTCGGTTACTTAAACGTTCTCCGTAATACTTACTCGTAATTGGTTTGTGAAGTAATTTCTTTCGTATTTATTCCTTATATTTTTATTTATCCTACTTGAATATAAATCCATAGGATTTTAATCTCATAATTATATTGTGATTCCCGTAATCCTCAATAAGTCGTAAATACGGTCGTTTTTCAAAGTTCGTTTTCTTCGAAAACTAATAGCGTTTACATACACTCATTTGGTACGTATAGTCGTAATATCAACTCCGAAACTCATTTTATCAAGCACTACATAGTGTGGGCTCAAAAGTTTTTTCCGTCTGTCAGGGTTACTATTTATTAAACATTTTACAACGCCTCAAAAATTCGAGTTATTACATACTCTCTCGATGGATATTGCTCATCCGTCGAGTAGTGATTGTATTCCGACGGATAAGCTTGACAACAGTTATCCATCGGATATCAAAACCACTAACCCGATGAATATTACTCATCCATCGAGTGTCTCTGTACAACTTCAAACTTCATTTATTTATAGTGCAGAAGAATTAGTAGTTGTACAGTCACTCTTAGGATTAAGGGCAGAGAGTGCTATGAGTGAGAGTCTGGGTTGCTCCTAGGAAAAAGGAGAGCAAAAGAGTGAAAATATGCAATCCATTTCTTCAGGATTGGCAAAAGAAAGTGAGAGGAATCCCACCTTAGATGGTGAAGGTGAGGGTGTGAGGGTGGGGAGCCAGGGTGAGACCCTTATGCAACAAAAGAGAGAACACGAGAGAAATGCAGGTACAGGAGCTATAAGGATGTATGTCATTGCTAGTGAGTTAATGAATGTCCAGGATGCAGACAGGGAGGGACTATCTCAGCAACCTCAAGCTGTTATAGATTCCACCTCCCTTGATGCTGAGGCATTTACTCACCCTGTTCCAGCTTATCAACTTCTAGCTGAACAAGGCAATGATAATGCAGAAAGGATGCTCAATCTAGTGCATACCACTCAGTCAATGCTAAGAGCTAAGGATGCCATCACAGCTTTGCCTTCTACAGCTGGTGATGTGGATTATGAGACTGGTGGTTCAGCAGATTTCTTCGATGATGAAGGTGGAGATAGTGAAGAAGAGGCATTGGACATAGGGGGAGAAGTAAGTTCAAGTTCAAGATCAGGAATGCCATCATGGGCATTTCCAAAGCACTGTGATGAGCACTACTTCAAGATAACCCTGATTCAACTAATCAATCAGACAAATACTGCTCTTCAAACCTCTACAAATGCCAACACCAAGAAGCTCCTTCAAGCACATCTTGCTTCTCTGCAACTGCAACAGATTCAAGGCTTCTAACATGTTAGAGATGTTAACACCATCAAGGGTGATATTGATGAGATGAAGAAGGCCATTTCAAAAAAATGGATTGCAAGCTTCCAGAAGCCACAATGCTTGACATCAAGAGGCAACTAAGGAAAAATTCTGATATTGCAACAAAGATAGATGCTTTGGATACAAGAATGTCAGCTATGGAAGCATCTCTAACAGCCATTCATCTTCATCAAGCCCAACAGAAAGATTTACTTCAGAAACTGGTGGCTGCTCAAACCTCCTCCTCTACTCAACTTGATGATAACAAAAAGGGGGAGAAAGGACCAAGTGAGGGGGAGAAGCTTCAAATTCAAATCAGTAAAGTACTTGTGCCCACAATTACTTTCACCAAGCCACCAGTAACAAATAGTATAGATCTGATCAATGCAATAACAACTAATTTAAGAAAAGCTGAAAAGGAGCAGTTGAAGCCAATCAACTGGGAGAAAATTGATGAGGACATACAAAGGAAGTTTGGGCTAGTAAAGGAGCCAGTAAAGTCAGCCATTCATCACTCTGAAGTCAAACAGATCTCTGTGAATGAAATGAGCATGAACTATCTAGAAAGAGGACAGCCATCCTGCATCAAATCTCCAAAAGCTGAAATTATTCTAAAGCCAAGGGTGAACTATCCAAAATCATCATTAAAGAACCCTTTGGATACAGTGTATGAGACACCTAAACCTGATGAGAAGAAGCTTCTGTCAAGATCAATTGCCTTCTACAAGGATCCAGCTGATTCAACTTTAAAGAGAAGAATTGCTAAAGTTTTCAGGAATGGGAAAGAAATCTGTGTGGTGGCTGGACATCCTCAATTTGCTCAAGCAAAGAGAGAAGAAAAGGCAAGATTGAAGTAGGAAAAGAAGCAAGCTATTCTAGATGCCAAAAAGGCTAAGCAAAAGAAAGAGCAAGCTGCTATCTTGGCCAAGCTACAAGTTGTGAAACAAACACAACAGATTCCTTCTCAGCCATCTGGAATCACTGAATCTCAAGATCCACAGAAGCAAGTTCAATCAGAACAGAAGAAGTCTCCAAGACCGAAGGAATTGGCCAAAAGAACCAAAAGCAAACTGGATTTTGTTGATAAGGAATTGACGGATCAGTTTTCTAAGGAATCCACTTCAACTACAACTCAAGCATCAAAACCCACTGTGGTATTTGAAGTCATCAAGGTGGTGGATCCTTACAGAAACATTCATGGTGAACCTATTATGCCTAAGGATGAACCAATAGATTGGGAAAGCCTACCAATTCCTGACTTCAATTTGCCAATCCTTAGCAAGCCAAAGAGAACAAAGTCAAGAGCAGTCAAGAAAGTGAAGCTGTCACCTCTCAAATCCAAATCTCTAGTCAAAGTTCAATCTAAAGTCAATAAGGGAGATTACATGTACTTGTGTGACATTAAGGAATTCTCTGATCTAAATCTCTATCTAGATGAACTAGAAGAAGTGAGAGGAATTGATGCATACAGAAACCTACCTGAAAGACTAGTTTTCAAGTACAAGGGAGGAAAGGAGATTCAATGGCCACTTCACAGGATCCTTCAAGAAAGCAAAGCTGTATTGATTAAGGTTTATTCATCTTTCAAAAAGAATTTTGGGTTCAATGTAACTGCAAGAAGATTGGTTCTAAAGAAGTTTGAAGAACTAAGGAGTTTTAGAGCTAAAGATGCACTCCCAAAGACTCTAATTATCCCTTACACAGGGAGAAGAGTGCATCTAAGGCCCTACTGGCTGATGGAGTTCATGGATGACAAAGGAGTGAGAAGATTTTTCAGACTAGAAGACCAATTGAGCATCTCTAGCAATGAGACTCTCTTGGAGATGGAAGAAAGCTAAATCTCTCATAATCTGATGAACTGGAATTCCACAGGCAGCTCCGAAATCAGATAGAAGAAAACAACAGAAAGCTTGGAAAGAGATCCAGACCTTCAAGGAACTAGATAAATCTGCTCAGGCTAGAGGAGCACCTTGAAAATGACTGTGAGCTAAACTTTGTACATTTTGATTATTGAAACACTTTATAGTTTTATCTATCTACTTTCAAAGTTGTATTTTTAGGGTATTCTGTTATCATCAAGTTTCTCTTAATTTATGGCTACAATTCCAGTAGACATAAATTGGGGGAGATTGTTGTGTATATGTTGTGAACTTGATGATTTCATTAACAAAATACCTTGGTAGATTTTACTTAGTGAAAATTGGAGCACTCGGTGGATAAGGATTATAGTCCCAACGGATGACTCAATATAATCCCGACGGATGATGACATATTATCCGTTGAGTGAGTAGCTTATGTAACAATAAGTCTGTAGCACATTTCTGCATACACCATTGTTTAGATTCTGTAAGTAGTACTCAAGTCATGTTGACTTTATCTAGATATGCAGAATAGGTTGATTAATTGTACATAGATGATGTCTTGTAATCCTGCATAAATGAAATAAAGTCAAGTGCCAGATTACTACCCGACGGATAAACAACAATGCCATTCGACGGATGATCAACTAGAGAACTCGACGGATGATCATGAACCCGACGGATAAAGAATTCAAATATCTGTTGACAGTGACAACACAGTCACATGAGTCGAGTGTATGTAAATAGAATGTGGAAGCCTATTCAACTGGATTTTAGAGAACAAAGAAGTATTGCCATTTTCATGCTATTATGAAGATATTCAAAGATGCTGGAATAGAGTAATGAAGTAGCATAGTGTTAAAATTGATAGTTTTTGTTTTATTATCCTGTCTTATTACTTTGTAATCTTGGTGATATATAAACCAAGAAGCAGCAAATAGAATAACTAACTAAGCAACCAAGAGAGAAACATTTGTAAGATGTATTCTTAGCATTTCTCTGTATTCTTAGTTATTCTACATTTGTAAGCAGCTGTGAGCATTTTTCTACACAGAGTTCTCTCGATATGTATTATATATCTCTGGTGGATACATTCAAATCCACCAGAAAGTTTTTAAAGACTTGTGTTTTTAATTACTTGTGTTTTGATTCTTTTGAAGTTACTATTCCGCACTCTGCAAATCAATTCACACTGATATATATATATATATATATATATATATATAAGTTAGAACAATTTTATTCAAGAAAAAGTTTCAAGAATTCCATTCAACCCCCCTTCTGTAATTCTTGTTGAATTGTTAAGGGACTAACATTCAATAAGTAAAAACAACTATAGAGTAATGAGAGATCTCGGTAAGCCAATATACTTATCAAGATGTCAAGTTCTCTATATACCAAACTGGAGATCTCGAAATAAAACTCAAAGTACAAAGTGCAGACCGGTTAAATATCCAAGATTATCAATCAACAAAAAATCCAATCAGTTGGATTGACAAGTCTACAAAAGCAGCTAGAAGAGTACAAGATCAAAGGACAAGATTAACTGGAAAAGTAAAGTCATAGGCGTGCAAGATTGGAAAAGATACACTAAGCCAGAAATAGAAAGATTTAGTTATCCAAAAATAAGGTTTAGTACATGCTACTGCATGTTGTGTAATGACCAGTGTTTACTCTTCTATAAAGTAAACAATGGATGCTTTATTTAAGTGGTATCATAGCAAAATCTGAAAAAAAACGGATAAAGATCTTGGAAGAATGAGTGCTCGCAAATTAAGAAGTATCAAGATACCTGTCTTTGACAAGATCAACTACACACTATGGAAAAAGAAGATGATGTTGTTCATAAGGATGGCCAACCCTATGTACATTCAGATTTTCAAGAAAGGACCTTTCATCCCTATGGAAATAGTTTCTGAATCTATAGATGGAGACATGGTCATACCAGAATAGTTTTCTCCCAAAGATCCTACAACCTACAGAGAGCCTGAAAAAGAAAAGGTTTCACTGGATAACAGTCTACAACTCATAATAATTGAGTCTCTTGATAATGTAATGTACAACAACATTATCAACCGTGATTCTGCTAAACAAATCTGGGAGAAAATTGAGATACCGTGTGAAGAAATAGAAGAAGTTAGATCTAATCAAAGACGGATCTTGGTGTCACAGTATGAGTGTTTTATGACTAAACCTAAGGAAAGTATAACTGATGTTTTTGAGAGGTTCAATAAGTTGATAGATGATTTGCAACTTTATGAAAAATACTAGGAAGCTGAAGAGGTCAACCTGAAATTCTTTCTCACCCTTCCTGACCATTTGAAATAAAATGTTTCTGCTATTAGAGAAGAAATAGATTTAAACAAAATGACACTCGAAGTCTTGTATTGGATCTTGAAGACTTATGAGCTGGAAATGTTACAAAGGAAGTCATTCAGAGCTGGTCAATGACATGTTGTTGATAGAACTAATGCCTTGGTTGCCAATGATAATAAGTCATCTGATCATGATCTAGAAGCTCAAACTCCAGTTGTTCAAACTATTGAGCAGAAAAATAAGGAGCCACATAAGCAAGTCATACTGGAAATAGAAGATGATGAATTCTACACTCTTGATGAACTGGATGAGATGGACCATTCAATGGCTTACCTTGTAAGAAAATTCTCTAACATTAGATTTAAGAAGCCAAAGTTCTTCAAGAGCAAGGGTCAAACATCCAACAACAACAACAATAACAATTGGAAAGGAAAAACACAGTCCAACTCAGCTGGAAAAAGTGGCTACAGAACAAGATCTGTTAACAGATAAAAGATAAGATGTTACAATTGTGATGAGCTAGGCCACTTTGCTAGTGAGTGTAGAACCCCAAAGAAGGTGAAGAAAGACAAGCTTATTTGGAATTGGAAGCAAAGTATGAAGTTCTCTTGAGAAAGAAACATGGAAAGGCTTACATTGTAGAAGGCAAGAGTTGGGATGATACATATTAAGAGGATGACAATCAATAATTTGGGAATTATTCTCTCATAACTCTAGAGCAAGGAGAGTCATCTGCATCTATATCATAGGTACCACCTCTAACCACAATTGATTTAAATACCAGCCAATATAAACAAACTGTTGAGAAAATGAGTGTAAAGATGTTTTATATCCACACAAGCATGATGGCAGCTACTGAGGAAGTGAGTAGGCTGTCAAAAATAAATGAGAACCTTGAAACTGAAAAACAAGAGCAAGAACTGCAGCTTGTTGGTCTTGAGACAGTCAGGCAGGAAAATGAGTACCTCAAGAATAAGCTGAAGTGTGCTGGAGAAATAGAAGCAGTGTTGAGAGAGAAGACTGGGAAGAATGATTTGAAGCTCAAATTATACAAGAGAATGCATCTCAGTTGGTTGGACAATATAATGAAAAAAACAAACCATGTACTAACATAGCTATTGGTTTAGACTATGAAGCTTTGAATTCTCACAAGAAAGTTGAAGCTATCAAGTAAAAAGAAACAGTGAACCATGATATTCCTGTTATGCTGAAAAATGTGAGTGGACCTCTATTGAAATCCAGTGAGGTTAATTTCAGTGAAGTTGATTTGGTCATCAAGCAAGAAATTGCAGATGATGATAATGAGAAGAATAATGCAGAAACCACTCCTATGGCTGAAAATGAAAAGAAGCCAACAATGAGTCAAGATGCCAAGACACCAACCAAAGAGATCAAGACTAAGAACACTGGGAAAAAGAAAAAGAGCATAAATGGAAAAATAGGAGTAAACAAAAGTAACAATTACGCTTATGTTACAGGTTCTCCAAGGAAGAAATGTCAAAAGTGTGGCTCAACAAATCATCCAACTCACCTTTAGTGAGCCAAAAATGGGAGCATGCAAGTACAATGAGGCTGTGGATGAAGATCCCTATTTCTTTTGTGATAAGTTTGACTATATTCCTTGCAATATAAAGGTTATGATAAGTTGTCATAAATTGAGAAAAGATCTCAAGGATGCCAATCTTGGATCTAAGATTAAGAAGAAAAATGTTGATCAAACCATGAATGATGTTCTTTTTGAAAATTCAAATTCTACTTCTACAACTTCTGTGAAGAAGAAGAAAGTGCCCACAATGCTTGGGTAGCTAAACATACTATATCCTTATTATATGCAGGGCAAGAAGAATAAAGTCATATGGATCATTGGTAGTGGATGTTCCAGGCATATGACAGGTCATAAAGCTCTGCTATCACAGGTTGAGGAAATGGCTGGCCCATTGGTGACTTTTGGAGACAACAACAAAGGATTCACAATGGGATATTGTAATTTGATTTTTGGAAATGTTGTCATTGAAGATGTAGCACTAGTTGCTGGTCTTGAAGTTAATCTTATAAGTGTCAGCCAATTTACAGACAAAGGTTTTAAGATAATATTTGACAAAGAAGAATGCTCAATCACTAGCAAGAAAACTGGTGAAGTTGTTCTAAAAGGAGCAAGGAAATGAAGCTTGTTTGTTGCAGACCTAAATTCAGCAAATAAGGATGGAATATGTTACTTCTAAACCAAGGTATCCATTGAGAAAAGCAAGCTGTGGTACAAGAAACTCTTTCAACTGAATTACAAAGTAATTAATACTTTGGTGAAAAAGGAATTAGTGAGAGACATTCCAAATCTGGAATTTGATCAAGATGATGTTTGTGAGGCTTGTCAAAAAGGCAAAATGAAGAGGTCCAGTCACAAGAACAAGACTGTAAATTTAATAAGTGCACCATTACAGCTTATTCACACGGACCTATTTGGACCAGTTAATGTATTTTCTACTTCCAGAAAGAAATATGCACTGGTGATGGTGGATGACTACTCAAGATAAACTTGTGTGGAATTTATGCATTCAAAAGATGAAAATCCACACATCATTATTGAACATATAAAGAAAGTTGAGAAGCAGGCTAAGAATCAAAATTGTGTTAAAATATTAAGGAGTGACAATGGCACATAATTCAGAAATGCAGCTTTAAGTGAATTCTGCAAAGATAAGGGCAATGTTCAAGAGTTCTCAGCTGCAAGAACACCCAGCAAAATGGTATGGTTGAAAGGAAAAATAGAACTCTAGTTAAAGATGCAAGAACAATGCTGCAAGATGCCAATTTTCTAACAAATTTTTGGGAAGAAGCTGTCAATACTGCATGTTATATTCAAAAAAGATATTTAATCAAAAAAAATATTGGCAAATCACTTCACTTAATTTTGTTAAAAGGAACGCCTACCGTAAAACATCTGCATGTGTTTGAAAGCAAATGCTTTGTGCTCAAAGACAACTCTGGATATGTTGGAAAATTTGACTCTAAAGTATTCGAAGCTATTTTTCTGGAATATTCATTAAAAAGGAATGTCTACAAAGTTTTTGTGCTTGAGAAAAAGAAAATTATGGAAAGCATATATATGACCTTTGATGATGACAAGTGTCCAGGATTGGAATGCCTTGATGAAAATGGAACTAAAGCTCTAAAATTTAATAATCTAAACATTGATAGTGATTCTGAAGATGAAGCTAAGATTAAAATTAAACAACATAATGGAGGAAGAAACAAATGAACCAGTGAACAGTGAAAAAGAGGATTCATCTCAAAGTAGAAGCTCACCTGAATTTGATGGCACAAACTCAAAGGGGGAAGAGATGATTGTTATTCCCAGTGGACTAACAATGAGATTTACAGAAGGGGGGTTGAATGTAAATCTCAAAACTTTTTCAAGTTTTGAGTAGTTTCTAAGACTAAGTATTTTAGTGAGCAAATGTGTGTGAATGGCTTGAAGCTAATACAGATAGATATATATTCAAACACAAATGTAAAGAACACAGAGACCTTAAAAACTTTTCTGGTGGATTTGTTGTTCCACCAGAGATGTGTTATTTCAGAAAATCTGTGATTCAAGGAATTAAATCACAGCTGCTTCCTAGTACAAACTAGATGATTTTCTCTCTGGATTTTTCTAAACAGCTCTGGAAAATTCACATCTAATTACTAGCTGCTACTTGGTTTATATATCACCAAGTTTACAAGTGAAGACAAAACTGTAAAATACAATTAAAAAGCCTCTTCACTTGTTTCTTCTTCATTTCTCTATCCAATGCAATTTAGGCTTAGCTGTTAATCTTTGAATACTTCCTTGTTTGCACCAGAATGGAAATGCTGCATTTTCTTGATTCCTCCTATAGGCTTCCACATTCCAGTTTGTCTCTGTCAACCCATGTGCCTCTGTCAGCTTATGAATTGTCACTATCAACTGCTAATGAACTAAGCATCCGTTGAAGCTTTCATCCGTTGATGCCTTATCCGTTAAGGCTTTATCCATTGAAGCTGTATCCATTGATGCATTATCAGTTGAAGTCTTTATCCGTTGAAGCACTTATCCGTTGAGGGATATTATCCGTTGAAACTTTAGAGACATCCGTTGAAGCTTTGTTTCTTATCCGTTGAAGGTCTTCAACATCAGTTGATACTTCTTCACTTATACAAAATTACAAGGCATGAAATATTTACAATTAGCCCTCCTATTTGCATACAAATGTAATTGTAAATATTTCATGCCTTGTAATTTTGTATATCCTATTTGAACTAGAAGTCTATGCGCAACAGCCACCCGGCTTTGAAGATCCAGAATTTCCAGATTTTATTTACAAACTGTTAAAGGCTCTATACGGATTGAAGAAAGCACCTAGAGCATGATAGAACACTGTCATATTTTTTACTCAAACATGGTTTCACATGAGGAACAATTGATAAGACTCGATTCTACAAGCATCATGGTGGTGATATTATTCTAGTTCAAATCTATGCGGATGATATCATTTTTGGCTCTACAAATGAAAAGTTATGTCAAATATTTTCAAGACTCATGCTTAGTGAATATGAGATGAGCATGATGAGAGAATTAAGCTACTTCCTTGGTCTTCAAGTTAGCCAAATGTGATGAAATTTTTATCAGTAAAACCAAGTGTGTCAAAGATTTATTGAAAAAATTTGGAATGGTTGACTGTTCACCTGCATTAACACCTATGTTTACAGCTACCAAGTTGGATAGAGATAAAAAAGGAAAAAGTGTAGACATTTCAGGTTATAGAGGAATGATTGGATATTAGTTGTACTTAACTGCTACTAAACCAGACATTATGTTTGCAACATGTCTATGTGCTAGATTTCAAGCAAATCCAAAAGAATCACATTTGATGTCTGTTAAGAGGATTTTCAGATATTTGAAGGGAACACCAAACTTGGGATTGTAGTTTCTTAAGGGAACTGGTTTTGAAGATGTTGGATACACAGATGCAGATTTTCCTGGATGTATGGTAAACATAAAAAGTACAAGTGGAAGATTTCAATTCCTTGGTCAAAGACTTGTATCCTAGTATATTAAGAAGTCTCCCCATGTCAGATTTAAAGAAGATTAGTATTTTATTCCATATTTCATAAATACAAGAATCTCATAATCGTTTGTTCATTTTTAAATCTTGAATCGTTGCAGATTTTATCTTTTTTAGAAAGCATGGCATGGGTGTCGTATCTAAAACATACATCCTTAATCTAATTAAGGATGCACCATCAAACTACTCTACACATACATTCATCATATGAGCATATATATGTAAAGTGGAATAAAGTAAACATGGTTGCTTATTAATTCCTTCTATGTGATCTTCATCAAGCTAATGACAAAGATCTAGGTCAATCTAAGGTGGAAAATAAATACAAACTAACTATTATATGTCTTCTTTCTTGAATTGTGTCTTCCTTGTGTTGTTTCCTTGGATGGCCTCCATGCGGGATTACCCTTCCTTGATCTTTAAATATTCATGTCTTCATGTACATTACAAGAATAAAATATAAAACCTAATCCAATGAACTTACAAGAAAAACTCAAGTTACATTCAAGATTTATTAATTACAAGATCAAAAGACATGCAAGCCGTATTTAAAAAAACCAAAACCATTAACCTAAGGTCATAAGCCATAACCATCCATCATACTCAATTCACACATAAGAACATGTTAGTACATATAATTGGATTTTAACATATCATACCCATCATGATCTAATCATAAAAATCAAATATGGAAAAATTCAGGAAATTCAAATTTAAATCAAATAACATTAAATCATAGATTACAAGGCCTAAACGATGTCAAATTAAATCTGTTCAGATGCATGTTTTCCTTTCCAAAAAGGTACTCGTTCATAAAAATCAAACACCAAACCCAGATGTCAGCAAATATGCTCTATCTGATTCAGAATCGTATCAAATACGATTCTTATAATAAGAACAAACATAAATCATGTATATATCAGTATATAGACAAATTATATACTAATCATATAATTATACAACTTACGTGAATATCATATATTAAAAACATATACATACATTATTAGGTCCCGAAGTATCGTAGAAGGGGGGGTTGAATACGATACTCACTAAATTAAAAAATTCTTTCGAATCTTTTACGGATAAATAATTTAGCGTTCGGTTAGTGGTTCCGTGTTCTTGAGGTGAATAGTGTTTGGAACAATAAAATGAGGAACACAAGATATTCGCGGAAATATATATTTATATATAAATTCGGGAGGGTGTTGCTACACTCCAGTAAATAAATTTACCGGCTACAATCTAAGAACAACAAAGTTCCTAGCTGCTACAAAGATCTTTGTCTAAGGATTTAATTACCGAGTAACGTTTATAATAGCCCCTATGAATATACAACAGTTAAATCGGGCATTATAACATTACTCCGGTGAGAAGATTAACGGATATAGATTTCGGCGTGTATCTCCCCCGTCTCTCTTTGCTTCAAATCTTCAGCTCTTTGGGAGAGAAGATGAACAGAACAATATAAACTGAATTGCTACTACTTCTGCTTCCGTAGTGTAGACTTACATCAATTTCAATATGTGGCTAAAAATGGACCACATAAATTAATTGATTGTACAATAAAGTGTGGATAAGAAGTGAGTTGCGACCAGGGTGTTTTCTTTTACGTGCGACTACAGGGAGGATAATTGCCTTGGATAATTTATAGCCGGTGACTAGAGGGACAAGAGGTGCATGACACTCTAACTTGCGATCATAAGCACCAAGGAGAGTTTACTTGCCTTAGATTAAAGTTTGAGTGGCGATCATTGCTCCCTTGTATGCTAAGTTCCTTTACTAACAAAAATGACCACCTCTTATTACTTTTCTTTTTTTCTTTTGTTTTATTTTTTTGTTTTCTCTTTTGTTTTGTTTTGTTTTATTTTCTTTTTCTTTCTTTTTTCTTTTCTTTTCTTTTCTTTTTTTTTCTTTTTATTTAAGTTTAAATTGTAACTAAATTAATTTATAAAAATAAACTTAAATATAAATTATATAAATAAACTAATTTAGATTTATAAAATAAGATTATTTAAAGTTTATGAAATTAATCATTTTAAGTTTATTAAATAAATTATATTAAAATTCATTGAATAAATTTATTGAAGTTAACAATTAAACTTTGAGCTTGGCCAATTTCTCGAGCTGTTTAGTTATATACCCTGCGCACCTCTTCTCGTATTTTAAAAGATAAACGTTCAATCCAAGTACGTTCCTCAACTTAACTATTCTTCTATAAATAATACCCAGATTCCTTTCAGGAGTTGTTGACGCCTAGTGCAACTGGCCCGATTTATAGATGACTAACTCCGATTCAGGTCTTCGTATTATGGCTTTGATTACATTGTTAAGCTTGCAATAAATTTATCGCTTCGAACACTGAATGTCAATAAACAAATGTACTTTCACTGGAATCTTTTCTGGTACTTTAGACAACGTCTTCATTGGTACTACAATCTTGAATACTTCATTCAATGTTCTTCACTGAAACTTGAACATATAAATGAAATCATGTCAGTGAGTATAACTTTAAGACTACAACTGTCTTCTTTAACCTTTCTCTATACCCTGTCCTCAATTCTTCAGATTCCTATGTTTCAAACACTGTCTAACTTCAATTAATGCCAATACACTAAAATCTTCTGATCGCACTTTTATAATGCATCTTCAACATTTCTAAAACCATGAAAGTCTTTAACCTTTATTCTTCACTGAGGCATGAACATATTAATGAACTTCTTTCAGTGACCTGTAAACAGACTTCAAGCATTCTTCTATTTCTTGTCTTCATTTCTTCTGATTTCTTGTATAGTCATTGTATTATTAACCTGTCATGTTCCAGTGTTGTTCTCGTGTTGAGTTATCACGTAACTGTTCATACAGCTACGCAGTCTCGCTAACAATCTCCCCATATTTGATTGTTAAACCTAATAAACAAATTAAATAGAGAGGATAACTCAACTAACAACTAGAAAAAGTAAAGTACCAGAACTTGCAAATAATGCTACTGGTTTTCTGGATCAAATTCTGCATTTCCAGATTTCTTGAGTCATTGAAATGAAAGATGCTTTTTCCTCTAGAACTGAACTGATGTTCAAGTAGTATCATATTCATTTCCTTGGTTCTTCAAATCTCTACCAGATAATACTTCTCATTCTTGAAGTAATCATCAACAACTTCTTTTGTAGAACCACATTCCCTATTGAAAAGCACATATCTCTCTTGCTTCTCCCCCTTTGAGAATCAACTGCTTAAAGGAGATCACCTTCGTTTACCAACTCTCTCGTAAAATAGGATCCGCAAATAAGAACTAATGGTACTCCCCTTTTGGAAAATAGCTTCCCCACTTAGGAAGAACAGTGATGAACCAAATCCACTTCTTCTGATCATTAGAAAATTACCTTCGTGTTTACCACCTTTTCGGTATAATAGGATTTGTAGTTTTAAATAATAATGGTGTGGTATAGTGTACATGTGCTTTACCTTTTTCCTCATGCCTGCTATTTTTCCCCTTAGTTGAGGAATCCTCTAAACTATTAATTAAGGTTTTATCTCCCCCTTAGAGAAGGAATGTATGCCATTATCTGAAGGAGTTCTCCTATTTTACTTGGTTGGAAAATAAATAACAAGTCATACTCTGATCAACCATATCCCTTTAAATGCTACAAGAATGACTTCACCGTTGATCATCCTATAAACCACTCTTCCCAACTCCTTATACCTCCCAATGACAAGATCATAATTGTTAGGCCCCAACTATTCGATTCCAATCTGTAAACGTTTGTTCCCTAAGAGTTAGGTTCCAATCATAAATAGATTCCAGACCCAAAGTATCTAGAACCAGTATTTCGGGATAGGGGATGGAATATGATGTTTCTCTTTCTTCCTGACTTTGAGTGTGTGATTCTATTTCGTTTACCTCACAAGTGTTTCACTCTTCTCTCCACTCGTGTTTACACTCATTCTCACAATTGTATCACTCCTCTCATAGCTCCAAAATCCAGCTGAACCTGCAAGGAAAATCACCTTAGCCATCCTTAAAGAGGTCACAATTGGTGCAATAGGAGTTCGCAAATCCCCATCCTTGTTAGACTCGTCATATGAATCTGAGTTATAATCTACAAGTTGCTAGTTTCGGTTTGAGGGTTCCAGATTTGAACTCTGGGAAGGTAAACAATGATACAAAGAATTTAGTATAAAGATCAAAGCTTCCTTCTAATATCTCTGAGGACATTTCCTTGTGACTCATCAGGTAAATCTGAATCATTGTCAACAAGTTGTCGATCTGCATTTCTGTCGGATCCACTATCCGCAGATGCATCCAGGGGATTTAAGCCTGGGGAGGTAGACACTGACCACTGACATATGGCTATTAGATCAGTATCCTCTCCTAACACCTGTAAAGGCAATTGGTCCATTAAAGAACCTTGAACAATCGAATATGACCTTAAAATGGTCGAAACTCTTATTTCTGTCAACTCATCCTTTATGTATGTAACCTCTCCTTGTGAATCAAGAATTGTTTATGTTTGAGGTGGTGACACTATATTGGATACCCTGGCCGACAGGAGAATTTCAATAGACGCACTCTATTGAGAGGATGAATCTAGCAACTGTTTTATGCCTTTTCATTCCATTACATATTTTTTAGAAGATGTATGGGGCTGGCAGTTGCCTCGATTTTGATACTACTCATCTTTGTAGGAGATAGAGCTGCAAGGTTGACTTCAGAACCTTCCTTTTGTGGTGCACTAAGGCACTTTCTCCCTCACGCTCATTCATACTTCATTTTAGTGGTAAAAGAGTGTTGGTTGGTTCTATTTCTGTGTTTGTCTTTATAGTCTGGGATAGAAGTTGTGGGTTTTCAACCTCATGACTATCAAATGAACGAAGGCCATTGGAGGATGAACCTGCATTATCAAACATATAACACAGTAGATAGAATGTAATGAATCTATAATGAATTAAAATCATGCATTTAATCTTTTGAGACTAATGATGTACAATAGCAATTTTAAAAATATTTTATTGAAATAAAAAATCACTAAATTAGAAAGAAGATTGATTTTTCTCTTAAAACTGTTTGGGTGCACAAGTCCGTTTTTATGCAAAAAAATAAAAATATATAATCATTTATTTTATTATGAAAAAGACACAGACTCATGACCTAGCAGTATTAAGATGAGAAAGAAAGATGTTGTCTTTCAATATGAAAGAGTTTTTGTAAAATCATTGATCACTTAGGGTAAAGTCTAAGCAATTCTCATTCATGTCAAAAGCTCTATAATCTATCTTTATAAAATTATAATCAACAACATGTGTTATTGATAATACTCTTAATAATAATGACTATACTGCTAATTTCAAATTGTAGTGTATCTGTCAGATATAGCAACTCATATAAATTCACTAGAACTTAAAATCTCACAATTATCTACAACAAAATATTAACAATATATCATTGACTGATACTTTTCAAGTACTTTAGATACCAATAATTATGTTGCACCCTATTTTAAATATTAAAATAAAATATCAATGGAGTAAATACCAACTAATGATTAAATAAACATTAGCATTTAATTTCATACACTATAGAATTGTTAACTCCTAACAACTGTAATTTTCAAACAATATTGGTTCGATAGATAAAGCAACATTAACCAACATTGTCGTGTTTGCAGTCATAGAAAAATATTCTAAGTTTCATATAGTTTGATCAACTGAGTATTGCATCTATATCAAAGTATTTAGAAATTTGCAAGTAAGTATAAAAATTATTCTAACTTGACAACATATGGTTACTTCTAATAAAGCATTATCCACATTAACCATAGTCGTACTTAAGAAAAATTTCCACACTTTGTATATTATTATATGTGGCTGAGGATTAGCATTGATTACTTAGAGGAGTTCTAAGTAATGTCACAAATACTAATACTTCATAATTAGTTCGTACTTAAAACCTTAACAAAATATCTTTAACTGATATAAGTCAAAAATTAGCATACAACTAATCATGCTACAAAAATGATTCTGATTTCAGTGAATTCTTGAGATGTAAACATATCTAAATTCATTAAAACCAAAATCTCATAATTAACTTATAACACATAAGTTACAATCAATATTCTAGATATCAGTTATAGACAGATTTAGTAATAATCAATCAAGCTGCTTATTTATTTTTAGTTAGTTTGAATTATGAAGCAAATAAAAACGTTGAATTGCTTCAATTTCCATAATCCAAACTTCCTAAAATAAATAATAAATAAATAAATATTAAATATCTATGAGTTAGATACTAGCACTTAAATGTTTATGAATATCCTTGAATAATTACCAATAGAATATATGAGTTATACACATGGCAATCACTTTCTTGATAATTAGTAATTTTTAGAAATACTTTCTAAGCATATAAAATATTAAACGTTTTATACACATAACATAGAAAATACTTCAACTCTCAATATTAGTGATTTTAGAAATAAGCATTGATTACTTAGAACAAAATTTCGAAATAATATCACTAATCCTAAAAGTACCACAATTATTCGTACAAGATAAAAATAACTATCCTGCATATTATTTTAACATAATTTAAATTATGAGACTGATATGGAATGGAATTGTCTACAATCATAATTTAAATCAATTAAAATAATATTCAAACTAAATATTATAATACTTAACTACTACAAATGTATATGATATTATAATCATGATAATCAAGATAGTAGCACTAAGTACGAGGTACTGGATTACTGATAAATTCACAAGTCTTTTAAATATTGAAGATTTTATACTTGTGAACTTATATTAAGAATTGCTTACATATGGGCTTTCCAACTAAAATGCAATGAATGGTATCCCACATTTTCAAACCAGTCTTGAAAAATTAACTTTATCAAGTGATTTGATAATGTTTATGCACGTAACTCTTTGACTAAAAGACATGCCCTCGTAAGTAATGATACCTGGTATGAAGGTGCCTTGTCATAGAGTGTTCAACAGAGTTGTTGGATTTGAGGTTGTTTCTTATTATAACAAGAAATCAATCTTCTTCCACGATGTTGACAGCTTCCCAAGATGTTTCTCCCGTCACCTAAGTTAACAACTTCAGAGATGCTTCTCCTATCATTCTTATAACCTGCATAATCTATATCTATATATCCAAACATATTAAGCACAATATCTTTAGGGTACTTTACTCCAAGAGTTGATAATCCCTTCAGATATCTAATGATATTGTTAATAGCTATAAGATTGGATTCTCTAGGATCCACTTGGAACCTTGCACTTTCGCATTTTGAGAACATTACATGTTGACTATTTGCATTTGAATAAAAGAGAGCCTGTCATACCTGTATAGCTTGTCATTTTACCTGAGTTGAACTGATCAAACTTTAGTGGTTTTAACTGGTAAGTAATCTTGGCATGTTCAGAATCTTCCAAATTTTGCATCTTCAAAAGATCCTTAACTTACTTGTATTTCCATCATTCTTTTGGTTTACTTGTGCTCCTAAAATAATTGTTCTTTTGGCTTTCTTGAGCTCCTAAAAAAATTATTCTAATGGCTTGTTTGAAGTAATTCCAAAAAAATTGCAACTTTTTCAACATGCTCCTCCATACCTACTCTGTAATTACTTTAGAAAAAAATCTTGCACAAGTCTTTGTTAGTAGACCAACATATAACATTATCATCGTATCACTGCACATGTGTATATATATAACATTCTGTTTGTGCCTAGTGATAAATAGAGTTATTAATATGACGACTCTACTAGTTCATATTTAACTGTAACTTCAGTTAGAGTGTCATACCATGTCCTTGACGATTTCTTAAGTAGTATACTAGTTCATACCAACCTGAATTGAGCTTATGAAGAAGAGATATACATAGTCCAATAGATCTGCAACTGCAAAGTCCATGAACTATTGTGCATTGACTTCTTCCTTTCACTCACCAACCATAAGTGCACTTTTACACATCTACTAGAGTCCAATTCCAAGTTTGAATGTGCATGAGGTGCCTGATATGTCGTAATATCCTCAAGTCTTGTCACTGGTGCTTTTTGTTAGATATTGCTTCCTGATAATAACCTAGCATCCAGTTTAGCCTTGTCCCTTGTAACAATGTCGTTGTCATCCAGTTTGAACTTCTGGTTATCCTTGTACCAGTTATAAAATTGTCATTTGGTTTGGATACCAGCTTCTTTATAATCTGCTTGCTGACTGATTGAGTTCATCTTGCTTCTGCAACTTACTTAGTTTCTTCTTCAGATAGAAAACTAGAGAATTAATCATTCATACTCAGTAGCCCTGCTAATCATTACTCCACCATCTGGATCACTTAAGAACTAGACTCTAGGAATAATATTAACATCAAACCCTTTTGTTTCAGCGGATATGTTCTTGTAGTGTCCTCTTGATTTACAATGTGGTGTTGAGTCTGACTAGTTGATCCTTCTTTTGCTCCCCCTAAGTTGTTGCTGGGATTTCCTGAAAATCCTTACCATTGCTGACTGGTTTCATTGAAATAACGAGTTCTGTTTGTTAGTGTTTGTGCCCTATAGATAACACTATGATGTTTTAGTTTAAGACATTTGGATTATTAATATTTATGTTCTATCGATTATTCCCTTTATAATTTATTAATTCTTAATTTACTGTAATATAAATGTTAGATTAATAAATATCCTTGGAATATGATATGAAATTCTATATTTCTAAGTACGTGACATAGAAATGAGATTATGAGAATAGTATCAATATTCCTAAAGGTCCCTAGTCGAGTATTATAATTAAGGGACAATAATAATGCATTAAGACTGGTGGTGTTTGTTGACTGATGATCACATCTCATTGATCATAGGTATAGTGATACAAAGTCAAAAACACAGGCATATGTAAATGTACATGGTGTTGGACAGACCTGCTAAGAGATTCTACATGTCTGTTGTGTCATAAGTAATTCTCACAGTGATAATGATGTAATGGTCATTAGACATGAAGTCATTATATTTTTATACGAGAATTATTTTACATTGATTCAATTAAAAGTTATCCTTGACCGGGTAATGATAAAAGTGGACATTGGGTTTATTATGAATCGTATGAGAAATATGAATGATCTAGATGGGATTTAACCCTCCTATTTTAGGAGGGATATTATTGGCCTCTTGTGTAAGCTAGACTATGAAATGCGTGACCACGCTCAAATGTTGATTTGATATGATAGTCTATTCATTGATCAAGCAAACTTGGATTAAACTATGATGAGGATGACACTTACATGTGACGGCCTCAACCCCGGGGTCAGGAGTTGACGTCATCAACCACAACAATAACAGTCATAATATAATCCACTTCAATGTAAAAACATAAATACGACCCCTTTATCATGACCTTTTTCAGGTTTAAGTATGACTTAGGTTACCATTATTACAAAACCAACTTATTACAACAATCCCGACACAACTAAATTCTTACAGCAACTCAACAGACCAGCTTTGGTCTGACACAACTACCTCAGACGAGTCTGGTACGAAAGGGACCGGAACTCTGCCCTGACGCCGACAAAATAGTCTCTTAGGAATCTGCAATACATATATAAAAGACATTCTGCAAAGGGTGAACAATCAATTGCTCAACAATACCACTATATGAAATATCAATCAAAACAATTTATGATAAAACAATTATCGGAACAGAAATTATAACTTGTTACTAAATAATTAAAAAATATATAAAGTAGATATCAACATCTAGGGTAATATCCGGGATATCGCGTATAATTATTTTAACAATAAATGATTATTATATGATTATTATGTGATTTATTGTGAATTATGTGTTGACTGATATTGATATATAGATGTTTATATGTCATAAGATATGTGTATGTTAATTTTAATATGTCCAGAATAAAATATAGATAATTATGATATTTTTCTGGTAATTTTTGGATTGTTATATGATTTTATAATGATTTACAGATATAATAATTAATTTCTGTATAATTACAAAACCATTTTATAAAACGGGAATCGTCCGACTTCAACCATTTTTAAGTTTTTACAACCCAAAACTCTTCGAAAAACTCCTTCCTAACCTAATCTGGTAACTCCGGACATTTTTCGTGTTTTGACTTTTTCTATCCGAATTACGGTTTAATCCGTGCGCGGCCCGGCGTAAAATTTTCGATACAATAATCATTTCGATAAAGCAACAAAACACGTATTCTCGAAAGACGGGATAATATTACGTTATTTTCATATAAAGTGTTCTTTAAGAAACCCGGTTTGGATAATTATCTAATACGGGTATTAAATCAGATCATTTTTGCAGTTACTTAGCGGCTAAGTAACTGATTTATCGATCCAAATGATCCAACACGAACCAATATTCCATAAATATATATAGCCCTTTTATTATTTCATTTTATTCGTAAAATAATAATCAATCAGTAAACACACCAGATTTACAGGGAAAAACCCTTAAAACGTTGCGTTCTTAAAAATCAAACCCACGAACGAAGGCGTTATCGAACTACGATTCAAGCGTGCAATATATTAAATCGAAGCTCTCGAAACACTCTTTCTGAATCAATCAACTGTTTTGGTGCAGAAATCAAGGTAGTTTTCTTATTTAATTATTTTATTTTGAATTAATTAAAGATTAAATTAGGAATTTTTATTCTTGATGTTTTTCATGTGATTTGATGGCATAATCATGTAGATCTTTTCTTCCTGGTCATTTTATTATATTATATGATGAATTTGGAGTTCAATAACATGTCCAAATTGATGTTTGATTCTCGAATTAAAGAATTAGGGTTTATAGCTATGAATATATTCAATTGGAAATTAGGCGTTTCTTTGTTAAGAGTTATTAGACAAAATTGATTGCACAGGCTTGTAGATCGTCCAAAGATGATTCGATTGATGTATAGATGGTTAACAGACGATAGCCGGAAGGGCTTCGCCGGAAAATCGAGCCTAGAGGCGGCGTAAAATTTCAGTCGTTTATTCCGTTCAACTCGTTGATTTTCCAGCCGAATTGATCCTGCAGATCGATTCCTGGGTAGGTGTAGTTTATCCCCAGTGTAAGTTTGAAGCAGTTCTGCGTTCAATTAAAGGTTGCCGGAAATCTTGTGCGACGGCGGTGGTCGCCGTTAATGACTTCCCCGCCGTCGACGGTGGAGATGAGGAAGACGAGGCTAAAATACAGTTTAGTCCTCGATCTTTTTCCCTCTTTCCAAAATAGTCCCTGTATTTTCAAAATCTTATAAAAATAAGATTTATGTTGTATATATTTTCAAAATTAATATTTGTGTTTATTTAATTTTCAGAAGTTAGTTTTTAATTGATTTTAAATTCTAAAAATTAATATTTTAAATTTTAAAAATTATTTTAAATTTGAAATTAAATCTTAATTATTTAATTAATTAATTATAAGTAATAATTAATTATTTAATTAATCAATTAACTTAAATATTAATTAGTTAATTGATTTAAGTAGTTATTAATTAATTTTAATTAATTTAATAATAAGATTTAATTATTTATTTTTGATTTAAAAATTTCGAAAAATAGTTTCGAGCTTTAAAGTATTATTTTAAATTATTTTCAAGGCTCGATAATTATTATAAAATTATTTTGAAGTCAAATTCGGGTGTTCAAACCCTATTATTTTATTATAAAATGATTCGGAGGCCCATTTTAATTCTGAAAAATATTTAAAAATTCGTAATAAATACCTGGAAAATTATTTTGATCGAATATCTTGTATGCTATGTGCTACGTGCTATCTGATTGATGTGTTATATGGTTATGTGGTTATTATTTGACTGTTTTAGTCATAACTTTCAATCCATAAATCGGATTTGGGTAAAACGAAGGGTAGATAAAAGCTTATGACGTCTATGTGATGATTAGAATAATATGAGATTGAGTATTGATAGATACTTGTGATGCCTAGCAGAGTAAGAAAGGCATAAAAAAGAAAGCCAGTGATCAGTAAATAGAACTGAAGTGTTGAAAAAGAAAGTAAGTGATCGATGAATAGAAGCAAAACATAGAAAAAGAAGGAAATTGATGGAAAAGTAAAACTGTGAGATGAGTACAAGTAAAATTGGAAATCATCTGTGAGAAGGCAAGTACTTCTAAACCTTTCTTCAAGATATATTGCAAATATTTTCGAACTTTCTCATAACATGTTGCTAGTATTCAAAATAAATCATGTTTTATATTGCAAGCGCATTAAACTATTTAACCTTGAACCCTGATTCTTATTGATCTTGAGCCATAAGCCTTATTCTTCATAAACCATTGATTGTTGAACTCTCAGATACGAGCCAGACATATACGATACTACCCCATAGATACATATCTACCACATACTGATTTCTGATGTTGAATTGCTTGACATACCAACCCTTATGCCTTGTTTAACAGAAGACCAATCCTTGTAGCCCTTGAATCCTTGATTTTTTATTTTCTGATTCTTTCCTTGATTGAAAGCCAATCTTTTTAAATTCCTTGTTATACCTTTATGGTATTGTGAATCACCCTATGCTTCAAGATAAATGTTGTTTATGATTCAGCTTATGGAAATACATTGCTTATCATATTGTTATACTGGAATTGGATTGTTTTTAAATATGGACCAGATTCGTGGCCGAACCAGATTCGTGGTCATAATAGGACAATGTATGCCTTGGACCCAGTATATAGAGCAAAGTTGGGATCCTTGCTCGGTGTTAGTGCATGACTGATCATCAGCCTAACAATAGTTTTTAAAATGAAAAGTGAATATCCAATTCTAATCATTGCTTATCAAGAAACTTGATTCTTCTGAATCATTTTAATTGGTCTGTTTAACCTCAGTTATCACTATTATGACTTGTTGAGCTAGTTAGATCACTCTTGTAAATCTTTTTATGTTTTCAACAGTTAAAAAAGAAATTTTTGGTAACAAGGATTCCCAGTCCAGTGGGCGAGCTAGAATTCCAGGTTTAGTTGATTCGAGCTAGCAGGAGCTTTACATTGTAGATGAGTTATGCGCGATTGTAGGAACGATATCATTATCAGTTGTAAGTTGAACTAGTTGGGATTTGGTGCGATGTAATAAAAGTTAAGGTGGTGGCTTGTTTTCATACTTTAACCTGTTGCGATCCGTGGTTGTGTAAAGAAGGGTCATTGCAAATAAAATTTTATATACAGGTTTATATATTGTGTGTGTGTGTGTGTTGTGAGCCCCAAACTTCTGACCCAGGTTTGGAGGGCGTCATATCTAGCATGCTAAGTAAAATAACAACATCAATCGTGTGCTGTGTATAAATACCAGAGTCCAATTTTAGCATGCTATTTTCATTTCCAAAACCACTGTCCGATTACAGGAATCCACAAAACCATTTATCCCGTTACGGAGACCACAAAATCATAATCAGATATATAATGGATATGTGAAGATAACTGATCAGTATATCAACACCAAACGGCTCCAACTACCATCCCATAAACCTGTTCCGGAACTCAGAGACTAGCTAGGTCTCTGACCTGCTGGACTAATCGGTTATGAATTATTCGCAATCGAATTAGCCTCTTACGCAACCTCAATAGGCCTACTCTGGCCCCTATATATCCCATATCTAATCGTTTTATCCAGTTTCTAAAACACTTGTACCTATCTCATTTCAAAACCATTCATTTAACAACACACATGGAAAATCTAGTTCACAAATTATGTCATTCGAGATAGGTACCTTTCGAAGTTACTTTTTCCCAAAACAGGTTTTGAAAACAATTATTTATAACTACAGGGGATACGTAACTTAAAATGGTTATGTTCCTTTAGGAGATTAAAACATTAGCTATTCATATATACTGAACCATAAAAGAATGGTCATGGGTACTTGCCTTGCAGAGCTTACAACTATCTCTGATTGGCCTAGGACAGACTTGGACGCTTGACTTTATGGCGTTACTATCAGACTATCCTGGATCCAATTTCAACACTCAGGTCCTTCGCTTGGAACCTTGTTGAGCTTATCGACTGATCGATAGATTATCCTTAGTCCAATGTCAACTCTCGGACCTTCCGACTATAACCTACAAAGTCGAAATACCCTAATTTAGACATTCGATTATGCTTGACATATCCTTGCTAACAATCTACCCGTAGATTGACAAAACCCGACTCGTAATATACGTATTATTGTAATACACGTATCAGTTAGGGTTCACGTTCTCGAAAGTCAGTTTGGTGTTCGTTTTCAGAAAATACGTATACTCGTCATTTTATAAAATTAGGGTTATTGGTTTTGGCAAAACATTTCACCCAATATACAATCAAGTTTCATATAAAACATATGTATGTATTTATATATATTCACTCGATGTCCCGATAATTTCTGAATACGCTCCCGTGTTTCCGTAATTTGATTTCCCGGAAACCGGGCAGCACTTCCTTTATTTATCGGACTAACCCGTCGAAGCAATTCGACGTCAAACCAATCAACGACAACTGCAATCCAACTTCACAAATCCGAACCGCCGATTCAAACCAACTAATTATTATTATTCATATTTTATATTTTTATTCATATTTTTATATTTTGAACTGGTAGGACTCAGAAACATTCATCATAGTCCACCGTAGGCTCGTCGAGGCTCATCGTCGACGGCGATAAAATTCGTGGGTTTCCAATTACATCGAACATCCTTCACGAATTTCATCAATTAAATCATATAACCGCACAAGATATTAATTTCATGAAATCAATCAAATATTCCCTTAAAAATTCAAGAATTTCGAATTGTAATACCAACAGACAGCAATTGAAACTGCAGGAGCACGAAAGCCACACAACCACAAGTCAACGATCCGCACAACACACACAACCACGCGCAACATGCGCACACACACACGAATCACACACACACATGAAACACACATACACGAACTGCACACACATACCCACATATAGATATATGTGTATATATATATATATGCTAGGACATGAGCTACTAGCCCAAAAAGGCGGCAACTCACCGGAAAAGTAAAGCGGCAACCGGAAAACAGAGAACAACGGCAACAATCATCACCGGAAAATACAGAAACAAGGCGGAAGCGAAGGGAAGAACAGGGGGACAGGGAGAAATAGAGATGGGAGATATTAAGAGCTGAGAGAGAGACCACCGAGATCGAGCCCCCTCGCCTTCAATCCACTGTTCTATTTTTTTTTCTAAACCGAAAAGCCCAACAACCAACACGTGGTTGTAATAGTATAAGAATTTGATACGTAGCAAACAGATAAGTATAGCCTTCGGGCAGCCCGATGGCGATTCATTTTTCGCGATTTAATAAACAATTTGCGGGTCAATATAACTCGAAAGATTACCAAAATAATTTTAAAACTTCCGGAATATTTAAAAATTAATAAAGCAAAATTTCCATAATTTTTAAAGTATTTTTGAACCGTGCAATATACCCGCATTTAACGATTTAGCGAACAAACATGCGGGTGAATTTAATCCCAAAAATACCCAAACTAATTTTAAAATTTCCGAATTATTCCAAACTTAATAAAATACGAGTTTCATAATTTTTTAAAATTTTCTGTATTTAATATCGAATTTAACAATAAATATACCCAATAAATCACATGGGAATAATAAATTAATAAAATAATTATCATAATTTCTAAAAATCCCTAAAAATACATATTGAAATTATAAAACACTCAAAATAATTTTTGAAATAATTTCTAATTTTATAAAAATAAAATTGCAAGTAAATCACCAAAATTATTCAATTTAATCTACAAAACACAATAATGATAAATAAAATTACTTACTATGAAATAATGCAACACATATAATCCATAACGACTGTAACACATAGCTTACAATAGTAACACATTTTTATTTACTCAATTATTTAATAGTTATACATTTAAATAATAAGAAATTATACGAGTCGTTATATCTCCCCCTAAAAGATTTTGTCCTCAGGATCTGAATTAATGAAACAAGTGAGGATATTTTTTAAGCATATTTGACTCTAACTCTCAAACAGACTCTTTTATCCAAGGATTTCTCCAAGTACTTTATTTATATAAATAAACTTATTCCTAAGGAATCGTTGTTTATGATCTATGATTTGGATTGATCATTTCCTGCAGAACAAATGTGACTGAGAGCCCATTGGCTCATAATCAATGACTTGGTTCGAATCAGGAGCATGTCGCTTTATATTGACACATGGAACACATTATATATACTGCAGCTGCGGCGACAACATCAAATCATGGGCAAGTTTACCTATATTTCGCAATACCTCGAACGGATCAATATATTTAGGACTTTACTTGTCCCTTCTATTCAAACCTAACCAATCTCTTTCAAGGTAAAACTTTCGTCAACACCAACGATCCTATTTCTATATCCACACTCTTTGATGCAATTCCGCCTTCTCTCTTGTCTATCATGAGTTGCTTCAACTCCTTTCCAAATCAACACCAATGCATCTTTGGTGAGCTGAATTAACTCAGGACCTAACAACATCTTTACTCCCACTACATCTCAATAAAGTGGGGGACCCACACTTACGAGTTACGTCCATACAAGGCTTCACAAGGTTGCATTATAATACTAACATAATAATTATTATTAGAGAACTCTATTAACGGCAAATGAGCATCCCAGTTTCCATAAAAATCTAAAGCACATACGCTCAACATATCTGCTGTCGTTTAATTTATCCTTCCATTTTAACCATCCATCTGAGGATGGTAGACGGTATATATTTCCTACTTAGTTCCCAAACATTCCTAGTCACCATTAGTTATGCTTCAACTTCGATACATCTTAGTGTTTTCCGGACGGATAGAAAACTTGAAATCAGGGGTTTCTCGCCAAAATTTCACTCTTCAACTCAGCCATACTAGAAATCAATATTTTTCGAGGAAAACTTGAACATACATTTGCCTTCCTTTTGAGTAAAATTTCTTCTCCGACCAAACTATCCAATCATTTGATTCACGACCTCTCTTTAGCACTTCCTGATTCTTTCCATCACCTCTTGTGGAAAGGTGGTCTCATACAATCGCTCATTACTATCTTCTGGTACCTGAACTTCAATTTCCAACTTTTCCAATTCCTTTACCAACTCCCCAGCAATCTTAATGATATTCACTCTTTATTTTATACTCAAGATATTTGTCCCTAAATGGACCTTTCTTGGTTGGTAGTTACTCAAACAACCATAGCTCATAATCAATTCTGACCAAAATTTCATACTTTTGAAGCTTAAAATACAGTTGTTACTTCTCAACCCTTCGCAGATATATCTTCAGGTGTTCAACTTGGCCTTCCTTAGTCCTTGAATGGGCGAGGATGTTATCAATAAATACAATTACACTATCCAAGTATCCCTATACACTATGTTCATTAAATCCTTATAGATGACTGGTGCATTTGCTAATCCACATAATATTACCGAAAACTCGTAATGCCCATATCTTGCTTTAAAAACAGCCTTTGGTATGACCTCAGACTTGATCTTAAGTTAATTTTTGGAAAAAAATAACACATTCCTTAAATTAAGTCATATAAATAATCAGTTTTAAATAAGGTTACTTATTCTTTTCGTAATCTTGTTAAACTTCCGATACTTGGTATGTAATCTCATAATTTCATCCCTCTTCTCCCATAACATCACTGGTGCACCCCGCGGGGATATATCTTGTATAATCACCTCCCTTTTTAATAAATTATGCAATTACTTAATTAATTATTTCAATTCCACTGGCCTGTGGAGAGACTCCAGGGCATTCATTTATTACTCGAACTTCTTCCAGTTTAAGTACTTTCTTCTTCGTATCTTTTCATATGGTGGATCTACCTTATATCCTTAGCCCATTAACTCCTTTTCTCGCATGATTGGAAGAACTTTTTATCTTGCTTCTGCCCTTAGAACTTACCTTACTATTGACTTCCGTACACTTTACAATTCACTTCTTCTGAAAATCAATCTTTGCTTTATGACAGGACACTCAATCCGTTCCTAGATCGAATCGAACTCTCTTAGCTCAAAGGGTACCAGATCAGCAAAGAAGAGAATTCCCGTGGATATCTAATTGACAGTTAAAACAGAACTGACTCACTAAAATTCTATCTTGATTGACCACTTCTATGGTCAAGGCTTCAGCTAAGTCTTCTAGTGTTAAATCCATTATTTACACATTCCTTTGATATAAAGGATTTAGATGCTCCTCAATCTAATAAAACTTTAACAGATGCGAAGTTAAGAGAAAACATTTCTGCGATAACGTCCGGGTCCTAAGCGTTCGATCTCTTGGTCGCTTTGAAGGTTCTGGCTCTGGCTGTGCTAGATACTAGCCTTTAGGACATGGTCCCCTGATTAGCTGTTCCGCAGCTCCTCACACTATGCCCAACTTTTTCACAATTGTAACAACTAAATCCTGGATTTTCTGGATTGCATTACGATGCATAATGACCCTTATGACCATATTTGAAATATTGAACATTCTTTTTACACGAACTATTGTGTCTCCTGTCACAAGACTTGCAACCCACTGCTGACTGGGCTGGAGTGGAAGCAACTAAAGTAGCACTAGACCTAGCCTGAGAGAGACTCTGTCTCCAGAATCTTTTACTCCAATTTCGGCCAAACCGATTCTAAAACTCTTGACTTGATTTTACTTGGTCTGCCTTGCTGATAACACCTTCAGACTTCCTTTTCTTATCACCCTCTTCCTTATTGGCCAACTTCTGGTCACTTCCATTACCAGGACGGCCTGAACAACGGAAGAGTATGTCTTGAGTTGCAATGCCACACTCTTCTGCGAATTTCAGGCTTCAACCCTTGTTGAAACCTCCTTGCCTTTTGGATCTCTGTACTTACATACTACGGAACTAATCGGGCCATTTCTGTAAACTTGGACTCAAACTCCAACACACTTCTTTTACCTTGTTTCAGTTCTAGAAACTCGATTTCCAACTCTTCGTCCCCTTCCTTGCCTGCTTCAATGAATAAAAAGGAACCACTGACCGAGAAAGAGAAAGGGAGGACCAAGAACAATTATGTAAATCTCACCCAAGAAACAGGGCTTTCTCTTTCCAATGCACGGGTGGATTCCCACCAATAATTTGCTTCATTCTTAAGAAAATAACTCGCATAATCCGCTTTAAGAACATCGCTTACTTGAGTGAGGGTAAATGTCTTTTCCATTTCCTTAAGCCAATTTCTTGAAACAACAGGGTCCACTTCGCCCTTAAACTCTGGGGGCTTAACAGACTGAAAGGACTTAAAATTAGTAGTTTGGTTTGGCTCTCTTTGTTGATATTGCTGTTGCTAAATCTGTTGGATTAACTGCAACTGTTATTGCTGCTGCTGGCACAACAAGTATAGAATTTCATTTACAGCTGGACCCTCCACAAAAGTACTACTATTTTCTTTGGACTGGGTAGCTTTCTTGGGTGGCATTTTCCTAAAATATAGCAGGGAATTTATTCAAAAACATAACGAGGATGTATAACAAAAATATCACCGTTCAAACGGTGCACCTGTGTTAGGAAAGTTCTGCCCAATCAAAATACCCATGTCTTTATTATCAGGATCCATTTATAAAAGGTATCTAGATTAACAACACCAACAACAATGGCAATAATAACAGGAGCAGAATCAACAACAGTACATGAAAATTGAAATATAAGATACTAGACAACATGATATAGCTTCTCCATATAATAGAAATTAATTAACGTCCCACCACTGCTTAAATGAAACACTAACTAATCCCCATATATCGCACAATTGGGTTAGCTATATCAGCCACTAGCTACAAGGGGCATTTAGTAAACCGAGTCAAACTTAGGGAACGCTGGACATTACTGAGTCCACTTGTCCGAGTTCCAACCAACCATTCCTCTACTAGGTTAACCATTCTAAAACTACACCCTTCAATACTAAATCCTGAATCCTCTCTGCTATCTTCATCTCTAAAGTATCAACTAGACATAAACTTCTATTCCTCCTGATAGTCGACTTTTGTTTACTTTTAATGACCAGGACTGTCTAAATACAGAGGTTACTAACGACTTCATTGCCACGGAATATCAAATAAAATTTCAAAATTAAAGAGCAAGAGAAGAAGATATAGATATGACTGAGAACAACCATACAAGTACATAAGATGGCCAGTCTTAGTACCGCATAGTTCACAACACATAATTCGGTGGCGTCCCACTAGACCCTTTGTCACACAGATAATTAGTCAAATCATATGCATTGTCTGCTCCAATTAACTGACAGAATCACCGAGGCAAGAAATGATGCTTAAATGGAAAATTTATAGATAAGAAGGAAAATATGATTTATGATGAAATCAACAAAACCTTAAGTTACTTAATGCGAGCTTTGACTTTCTTATGGAAAAGACAAGCAACATAATACATTGCAAGAGAGGCGTGTAAGGTTTCGAGATATAAACAACAGTACTAATCCTAATGCATTATGAGACTTGGCTATCATAGCAGCCTTCGAATACTGTCATCATATATTACCTAAACTCACCGAGGTCACACACTCGGTCTAACAACATTACTTGTCATAGAAAATACGATATTTAAGGATACTATCGGTGTCCCTTCAGCCGACACATCCAGGGTCCGCTTAGAAACTGAACTTTCACGATCATACTCATTTTTCTCGAGAGGTAAACTAGAAATCTCTATCGAACATTACCACTAATACATATACGAAGGAGATGTATTATAAGCTAGGGCAGTTCCAGCCAATCCTTAATAGACGTCAGGGTTACACCTTCGAAACCCTCGACCGAATTCATAGACTCGCTCCTTTGATTGAGTTACTGACTCACACTTTTATATACACCTTTCTACACTCTTTTGACTCTATCCATAACCTAAATCAGGGACTCAAAACTATAGCTCTGATACCAACTGTGACGGCCTCAACCCCGGGGTCAGGAGTTGACGTCATCAACCACAACAATAACAGTCATAATATAATCTACTTCAATGTAAAAACATAAACACGACCCCTTTACCAAGACCTTTTCCAGGTTTAAGTATGACTTAGGTTACCATTATTACAAAACCAACTTATTACAACAATCCTGACACATCTAAATTCTTACAACAACTCAACAGACCAGCTTTGGTCTGACACAACTACCTTAGAGGAGTCTGGCATGAAAGGAACTGGAACTCTTCCCTGACCCCGACAGAATAGTCTCCTAGGAATTTGTAATACATATATACAAGACATTCTGCAAGGGTGAGCAATCAATTGCTCAGCAATACCACTATATGAATATCAAGCAAAATAATTTATGATAAAACAATTATCGGAAAAGAAATTATAACTTGTTACAAAATAAGTAAAAATATATATAAACTGGATATTAACATCTAGCATGCTATGTAAAACAATAACATTAGTCGCGTGCTGTGTATAAATACGAGAGTCCAATTTTATCATGCTATTTTAATTTTCAAAATCACTGTCCCATTACAGGAATCCATAAAACCATTTGTCCTGTTATGGGGATCACAAAACCATAATCAGATATATAATGGATATGTGAAGATAACTGACCAGGCTATCAATACCAGTCGGCTCCAACTGCCATCCCATAAACCTGTTCCGGAACTCAGAGACTAGTTAGATCTCTGACCTGCTGGACTAATCGGTTATGAATTACGCGCAACCGAATTAGCCTCTTATGCAACCTCAATAGGCATACTCTGGCCCCTATGTATAATATATCTGATCATTTTATCCAGTTTCTAAAACACTTGTACCTATCTCATTTTAAAACCATTCATTTAATAACATACATAGAAAATCTAGTTCACAAATCATTTCATTCGAGATAGGTACCTTTCGAAGTTACTTTTCCCCAAAATAGGTTTTAAAAACAATTATTTATAACTACAGGGGATACGTAACTTAAAATGTTTCTGTTCCTTTACGAGATTAAAACATTAGCTATTCACATATACCGAACCATAAAAGAATGATCAGGGGTACTTGCCTTGCAGAGCTTACAACTATCTCTGATTGGCCTTGGACTGGCTTGGACGCTCGGTTTTATCTCATTGCTATCAGACTATCCTGGATCCGATTTCAACACTCAAGTCCTTCTCTTGGAACCTTGCTAAGCTTGTCCACTGATAGATAGATTATCCTTAGTCCAATGTCAACTCTCGGGCCTTCCGACTATAACCTATAGAGTCGAAATACCCTAATTTAGACATTCGATTATACTTGACATATCCTCGCTAACAATCTACCCGTAGATTAACAAAACCCGACTTGTAACATACGTATTTTGTAATACACGTATCAGTTAGGGTTCACGTTCTTGAAAGTTGGTTCAGTGTTCATTTTCAGAAGATAGGTATACTCGTCATTTTACGAAATTAGGGTTATTGGTTTTGGCAAAATATTTCACCCAACATACAATCAGGTTTCGTATAAAACATATATATGTATTTATATATACTCGCTCGACGTCACGATAATTTCTAGATACGCTCCCGTGTTTCAGTAATTTGATTTTCCGGAAACTGGGAAGCACTTCCTTTATTTATCGGACTAACCCGTCGAAGCAATTCGACGTCAAACCAATCAACGACAACCGTAATCCAAATTCACAAATCCAAACCACTGATTCAAACCAACTAATTACTATTATTCATATTTTATATTTTTATTCATATTTTTATATTTTGAACTCGTAGGACTCAGAAATATTCATCATAATCCACCGTCGGCTTGCCGACGCTCATCGTCGACGGCGATAAAATTCGCTGGTTTCCAATTACATCGGACATCCTTCGCGAATTTCATCGATTAAATCGTATAATTCCGCATAAGATATTTATTTCACGAAATCAATCAAATATTCTCTAAAAAAATCAAGAATTTCGAATTATAATACCAACATACAGCAATTGAAACTGCAGGAGAACGAAAGCCACACAACCACAGATCAACAATCCGCACAACAAACACAACCACGCGTAACATGCGCACACACACGAATCACACACACACGAAACGCACTCACACGAACTGCACACACATACCCACATATAGATATAGGTGTATATATATATACAAGGAGCGGAGCTACCAGCCCAAAAAGGCGGCAACTCACCGGAAAAGTAAAGAGGCGACTAGAAAATAGAGAACAACGGCGGCAATAATCACCGGAAAATACATAAACAAGGCGGCAACGAAGGGAAGAACAGGGGGAGAGGGAGAAATAGAGATGGAGAGATTAAGAGCTGAGAGAGAGACCACCGAGATCGAGCCCCCCGCTTTCAATCCCCTATTTTGTTTTTTTTTTCTAAACTGAAAAGCCCAGCAACCAACACGTGGTTGTAATAGTATAAGAACTTGACAATTAGCAAAAAGTTAAGTATAACCTTTTGGAAGCTCGATGTCGATTCGTTTTTCGCATTTTAATAAACAATTTGCGGGCAAAAGATTACCAAAATAATTTTAAAACTTTAAAAATATTTAAAAATTAATAAAGCGAAATTTCCATAATTTCTAAAGCATTTTTGAACCGTGCAATATACCCGCATTTAACGATTTAGCAAACAAACATGCGGGTGAATTTAATCCCAAAAATTCCCAAAGTAATTTTAAAATTTCCAAATTATTCCAAACTTAATAAAATATGAGTTTCATAATTTTTTAAATTTTTCTGAATTTAATATCGAATTTAACAATAAACATACCAAATAAAACACATGGGAATAATAAATTAATAAAATAAATTTTCATAATTTCTAAAAATCCCTAAAAATATATATTGAAATTATAAAACACTCAAATACTTTTTGAAATAATTTCTAATTTTATAAAAATAAAAATGCAAGTAATTCACTAATAATTACTCAATTTAATCCACAAAACACGATAATGATAAATAAAATCACCTACTATAAAATAATACAACACATACAATCAATAACGATTGCAACACATAGCTGACAAAAATAACACATTTTTATTTACTCAATTATTTTATAGTTATAAATTTAAATAATACGAAATTATACGAGTCGCTATATTACCTGCCTCTAGTTTAATCTATATTATATGTTTAAAGGGATTATATTACATTGTACATTATTCACGAAAGGTTAAATCGATCACCGATTAAATTATTATTACGTGGGTAGCAATGATGTATTACTAGATGCCGCTCATTGTTTACCATTTTAAATTAGATTTAAAGTTCGTTGCCGATGTAATAATAACCTATAGGGTCACACACAAAGAATGCATGAAGGATTATTTAATTTAAATTGAATTTAAATTATATCAAAGTATTTTGAATTATTTTAAATTTAAATTAAGTATGACAATTAATTAGAATGATATTCAAATTTACTAATATTAATTATGAAATTCAGTTGTTAAATAATTAAGTGTGACTTAATTATTATACAACTAGGTATTTTGAATTAATAATAACTTCTAATTAGTTAAGAGTTACAATTCATTTTTCTACTCTCTATATAATATCTCTTGTGGCTGATTTTTAAGAAAAGACTTTTACTAAAACCCTAACTACCAAGAGAGAAGATGGAGAGAGCAAGAAGAAACGAGTTTGTGCTAGTACACATCCAATCCTTGAGTTCAAGCTGAAAGAATATCTTCGATATATTATTTATTTTGGTATTTGTACGATTAAACATAAAATTAAGAACACATAGATTCTCTCCTTTAGGACATGAATTTAATTGATCCAAATCAAAGTCAAAAAGTCAAACTAGTAAAATCATGTCTTTTAAACAGATAAAAGAGATATTCCATTCTTGCAAAATATCAAAACTATATCTTTATGGAATATATCTCTAAGGCAATATGATCAAAGAAGAAATATCAAGATATGATATTTGTTAAGATCTGTGTTGCAACAGGAATATGACAACAAGCTCGAATAAGGAATATATCAGAAATATTCTTTAGAGGTCTCATGCTATATCAAAAATATTTAAATCTTCACTTCAAAATATATATCTATATATATCAAAAGATTTTTTATTCAAAGATTATTAATATCCAGTTCTGTAACTCATTTCTGTATACTTACAATAAATTTTCTCTCGTTTCGTAAAATCAGCATTTCTCAGAGAAAATTATTCAAAAATACTAAAACACATTTCCTATCATCCAAATATATTTTATATATTAGGAAATATATTTTAAGTATTTATTAAAGTCAAAACTTTGGTCAAAAGATCCATCTCCTTTATTTCAAGACCAATGATATTTTCACTCGGAAGAAAGGCTGACAGAACAGTTTTATTTATAAATAAAATACTTCCACATTCTAGAATGACTTGAAATTTGGTATGGATCATTTAAATGGTATTTTCTAATTATGATAAAAATTTCGTAGCATTCAGAGAATTTTTGTCCGGGCACAAAAATCGAGAGAGTTGGTCCCATAGTTGACCACGTTTGGCCAAGTTACCATTGACTAAAGTTGGCCAAAACTTGCAGGACATAATTTTACATAATTTAAGTATTTATCATATTTTTATGGTATTTATTTAGGAGTTTTTAAGGTGGTCATAATTAATGGTGTTTAATCCTTAATTAAAGTGATTAAACAATAATTAAAAGAAAAGGAATATATATATTCAAATATCTCATCTGAGATTTTAAATTCATAAAGTTGTTTGTCTTATATGGCTATATCAAAGAAACACGACCTACTTGCGAAGTCATCAATCCAAGTGACATACACCATCCACCATCCATTTTCCTCAAATCTCCACCATTCAATCCACCCAACTCCTCCTATAAATAAACCTCCACCCTAACCCATTTTCTTCAATCTAAAGAGCCACAAAGTTTCTGGGATTTTTTCAAGAAGTGCTTCTCTTCATCTCTTTCAAATTCTATACATACACTTCTTCTCAAAAATCTTCTCTCTCTTCTATATACTTACATATATACAAGGTATTTGAAACCCAAGCTTAGCTTCACCCAACATAGCTTTATCCCACCAAGTGAGCTCATCCACTACCACTTTCCGGCCTCCCGAAGGACTTCCCAAGTTCGACCAAAGTGCCAAAATCCGGCCGAACCTCCGGCGAATATTTCCGACAGTTCTTCAAAATGTGATAACTTTTAGCTTCTTATTTGAGCTTTTTACTTAATTTCTCTACTTCATCTTAAGCTCTAATACAAGATCTCTTATAAACAAAGTTCTCAAGGGAACTAAGATTCAAACTCGGAATTCAAATAAGTACTTGATCTTCACATTAATCATCTCAAAAAGAAAATCTATAAATAAAAGTACTTTATCTCCAAAGGGGAGATTATATTTGACCCAAGTTCACGAGTTAGCCAATTATTTTTATTATTGGATCTTGGATAACATTATTCGTGCATATAAAATATTACGAAGTAAAGTTTTAATCCCTTCTAACATCTCTAGTGTTCTGGGGGATAATAACTCGATCTATAAACACTTCGTAATTTGTCAAATATCAAAACGGATTAAGTTCACGAGTTAGCCAATTACTTGTAATTTATTTAACTAGGTCTTGGCTAACACATTTCGTGCACATAAATTATTACGAAGCATAGTTTTAATCCCTTCTAACATCTTTAGTGTTCCTGGGGATTATGACTCGATCTATAAACACTTCGTAATCATCCGTTAAAATTAAGGACGAATCAAATCCACGAGTTAGCCAATTACTTTCACGCTATTTAATTGGATCTTGGCTAACACATATCGTGTATATAAACAATTACGAGTCATATCGTATAAGCCCCTTCTAACATCTTTCAGTGTTCCGTGGGGTTATACTACGATATCTATAATATACTCGTAATTATTCATCCAAACTTCGAAAGCACAATCTTGAGCCAATTACTTGCACTTAACTTATTTGGATCTTGGCTAAGACTCGTAAATCTTATAAACATGCTTGAAGTTAAAAGAGTATACTTTGACCTTATAATCGTCAATATACAAGTATACCTTAAAACCTTAAGTTGATATACTTAAAGGTAAATTACAACTCCGAGGTTGTAATTAAAGTATTCTTCGATCTATAAATACTTAATCGAAAGAAGAAGAATACTAAAGAAGTCATAAGCCATAAGTGCTTAACATAAAAAGGGACTTCTCATATTACTCCACAACTTTATTAAATCTATAAAGGAGTAATTATAAATATACTTGACCATCTTGTATCATTCTTAAGTCAAGTATTGTTATTTAGTTTTAATATTCTTATTTGAATATTATACTACTTATGGGCTAGTACAGTAACATACTAGTTCCAAACCATCTTTTCCATACTTGGTTTGTTTTGTGTATTGTCTTATTAGTTTTGTAGTGAGGTGAAGTGACATGAGGTGATTCTCGTTCTAAGACCCAAGTCCTAGACGTACTAACAGGGAGTTAGTAGTCTTCGCACCGTGAAGAAGAGGAAATACCCAAGACCCGATCACTAAGATCTAAGACCAACAAAAGCTAAGGAAGCCAAGTCCACAAAAAGGCTCTACAACAACTTTGAAGAAATAGCGGGGAGTTATTGTCTAAGAAAATTTGTGTAGGTAATATATTTATTTTGAGGTGGTGACCCTTGTGTTACGCACCAAGACAAATACTTGTAAAGGGTGTAAAGACTTCTCCACCTACTAAAAGAGTGAGTTTATTATAAGGGAAAATCCCGAGTCCGAGAGAGGAGCTTGAGGACTGGAGTAGGGGTGAGTGAATCTATTACAGGTTGCGCCATCGTGAACTAGGATAAAATCACCGTGTGGTATTTTCTTTTCTTGCACTTAATTTTCCGTACATATAAACTGCATAACCACTCGATAAAGTTTTAAAAAGGGATAAAAATATTTTTAAAACGCCACAACAATTTTTAAATTGGCAATTAACCTATTCAACCCCCCTTCTAGCTTAAAATAGCCCTCTTACGGGACCTTACAATTGGTATCAGAGCAGTGCTTTTTAACGTGTTTGTTAAGTGATTTGCAGATTTACAGGCACAACAAAAAGTGATATGTAATGGAGTATATTAATCCCGTTGGATGTGGTGAAGGTCTATCTAGCTCATGACCTCTTCTATTTGATGGCACCAACTTTGAAACATGGAAAATGAGGTTTCACATTTATGCTAGATCTGAAGGAGTCAAAGTTTGGATGGCTATTGAAGATGGTGTTCGCATTCCTACCAAAACTATCAATGACATCATCATCGAAAAGAAGGTTAGTGAATACAACTTATAGGAAGAAGCCACATTGAATATAGTCGCAAAGGCGGAAATGGTTCTCACAAGTGCACTTGCAGAAAAAGAATATAAAAGAGTAAATAATTGCAAGTCGGCACAAGAGATGTGGAACAAATTAGTGGTTACCTATGAAGGAACCACTGATATAAAAGATTCTCGAATGGATACATTGATCCAAGAATACAAGAACTTTAAACTCCAAGAAGGAAAAAATATCATCGATGTCATGCCCCAAACATTTACAAAAGACAATATACGAGTAATTATATTAGTTAACAGAAGGAAGTAAATACATCTAAATCCAAGATCTTTACAGTTTAGGGTTTGGAACAGCCCAACACTGTTAACTATTACAACCTAATTCCAATATCGAGTCCTCACACACAAAATCACTAACTACCTGAGCTCGAACATACGAATCGGCATCACAAGTCTTACACGCTGTCTGCTTGAATCTAACCATATCTGCTAGCTGTAATATCAGGGTAAGCAAGTAGTGAGCCAAATGCTCAACAAGCGTTATAATATACATAAATAAGAATAAAACATTAACAACGGAATTGAAAGATTCAACAATATAGAATCAAGAATAAGCTTTTAGGATGTTGGCATCTTTTATTGTAATAAAACCATTCAAAACCATTTCCTTATCAAAAACCATTTTATGACGCTACGGATTACAGCCGTAGATCAGCCGCCAAGTAAACCTGAACCTCGCTGGGTTCTAGAACATTAATGGGATCCCTAGGCAACTTTTAAGCCTACAAATTAAGAGCAGAAAGGACTTGCATCTCAGTCCAGATCCACTATCTAAAGAAAATATTTGTCCCCCTTTGGGACTGGAAATCCAAATTTTAATTGTTTATTTTAAAAACTGATGCCAAGTGACGGTTAATTTCTTAAATAGTGGGCATCTTTATCAAGGGTTCTAGATCAACTTTGAAGCACAGGGAATATGTCCACTAAATTTCAAGGCCATGATCAACTAGACTATACTTTATCAAGGGAATTGCAAGGTTTCTATTCGCAAGGAATTTGACAATGAGATTTAGCAGGGTTATCGGATAATATGAAGGAACTAAGTCAAACTAGGTTCAAGGTAATGGTTCCAGATAAGACATAGGTATTGAAATATAAAGAAGGTGAGCATCAGTTCAAAGTATAACAGGGTATCATGTTTTAGGAGTAAGAATAGAGTTATCAAGCAATCATGAACGACTTCTATGGGATAGCTGACTTTTAGGTATCTAGATAAGGTTACTGAGTATAACTTGCACATGGTTCCACATCACAATTACTTGGTATATTAGCATGGTACAACTTTTGAATTACTTGCATAGAAATCTCCAAGCAAAGTTAAACTACTTGCAATAGAAATTTGAGGGTTCATGGCATTTTCATATAATACGAAAGATAGACTTGAAACCACTTGGATCATATATATCAAGGTGAATTAGAATACTTGCATCATATATAAAAGCTGGGCTAACCCTATCTTGCAGTATAAACAAAAAGGTAGGTTAAAACATGTGCCTTGAGAAAGGCCTGGCTTGACTGGCAGGTGGGAGCAACTGGAGCTTCACTCGACTTTAATGGCAAGTTTACCCTCGTCTCGAGAGCCTACACAAAATAATAATATCCTCATTATAATGTATACTCACTAACTCAACTTAATTATAAACCGAAATTACGCACATTGGCACTTAGGCCTATATACACATAAACGCTTATAATTACCTTATAAGCATAATAGTTCACATAGCCACACATATTCACATATCACATTTCAGTACATAATAATATATCCATACACACTATATTTCATCACTAGGCTTGGATGATCTCACTCCACTTACTCAAGTCACTTAGTTATGCTAAACTAGCCAAAACTCTTAATATCGTCCTCATAACTCAAAGTGCCTTTTCTAAACCATCAAGTTCTTATGGACCCTGAATTAGGACTTACACTTTACTAACCTCATACTATCTTACAATTATGGTTGTCAACCTAGGCCTCACTCATAAGTGCCCTAAAACTAAAGGTTAAGTGATTTTGCTCATTATAGTGATTTCAAGGTGACACCAATGGGTTTATGAGTATAGTTGACACCCTTACACTTCAATTTTACCTCTCAAACTTCTACAATAGACTATTCTGACTGTGGCGCCCTCCAAACCCGGGTCAGAAGTTTGGGGTCCACACACACACCTTAATTATAACCTGCTTATAACAATAATAAAGATAATAATAATATATGCAGTGACCCTACTTATCAACCACCACGGACCGCAACAGGTTAAAGTATGCACACAAGCCAACACACTAATATATTACAAACCGTTCAAATCCCAACTATTTCAAACTCACACTGAGTATCAAACATTATTACAAACTTTTACAAACTTAAATTATCCCAAAAGAAGCCTACTAGCTCAGCTTCCTCAACCTGAACCCCTAGCTCTCGCGCTGGACTGGGGATCCTCGCTACCAACTGGTTCCTTTTTAACTGGAAAGAATATAAACAACATCGCACAAATGAGCTAACTAGCTCAGCAAGTCACAATGACAAAACTGAGAATAATGATCATCAGGTGACTATGATTATGATATCAAGTGAACATTTGATTATGATTTAGAATTGGATATTATACTTTTAATTTAAAAACCAAGGTTAGGCTGCTGATCAGTCACGCACTAACCCCGAGCAAGGCACACAGCATTGCTCTAACTACTGGATCCAAGGCACACATTGGCCTAACTTGACCATTATATGGTCTGACCACGAATCTGGTCCACAATTTTATAAAAACAATCCAATTCCAACATAATAACAGAATATGCAATAATAAACAATAACCAGAATCATTAACAACAATGAGTGTTTAACAATGAAAGGGTTTCAATCTTTGTAAGGATCAATAAAGTAGTTTAAAAGCTTGAATGTTGGGTAATGAAAGAATTGGATAACAAAAGAATCAATATTTCAGGGTTTCAAAGATTTGGGCTCTCAAAGCATAGGATACAATGGTTGAATGTACAAGTAATTCAGTTCCGTGTTTGGGATTTTGTTTGCATGTATTTATGGAATAGTATTGTATACTTGAGGTTCGAGTTTGGGTTTACAATAATCAATGGCTTAGAAAGAATATGGTTCATGGCTCAAGAACAATAATTGAAATCAGGGTTTAGGTTTCCGTGCTTCAAAGCACTTGCAATGTCAACGAGACTATCAAGAATTACAATATCTCGAGAAAGTTCAGAACACTTGCCTGGTATTAGCTTACTACTCTGCACTCACTTCCAATCACAATCGTCTTACTCTTCAACTATCTGTTTTCCTTTCCTACGTCTTGCCTTTTCTGCTCACATATCATAAGCATCTATCAATCATCAACTCACAAGATTCTATTCAACACAAACTTCTATCTACCTTTCGTTTTACCCAAATCCGATTAACGGATTGAAATCTATGCAATAACCAAGTAAATATCGAATATATAGACCGATAGTCAAACAACAAGTCACGTATAACACATAATACATCACGTAATCAATGGTATATCATTTATAAAGAAATCTCGGGTCATAAATAGGCTTTCTGGTATTTAAAGTGATTTTTAAAACATTTTTCGGAATTAAAACGAGTCGCTGGATCAATTTCGAGTTAATAAACAGGGTTCAGTTGGCCAATTCTGGCTCCGAAACAATTTTAGAATAATTATCGAGCCTTGAAAATAATTTAGAATAATATTTTAAAGCTCGAAACTATTTTTCTAAATTTTTAAATCATTTTTAAATATTTAAATCTAATTAAATAATTAATTAAAAATCAATTAATAATTAATTAAATCAATTAATCAATTAAATTTCGAATTAATTGACTAATTAATCAATTAAAATTAACTGAAATTAATTAACTAATTAATTTAGATTTATTTCTGAATTAAAAATAATTTTTGGAATTAAAATAATAATTTTTAGAATTTTCAGAAATTAAAAACGAATTTTTATAATAAAAATAAATGGGAAATATAATTTTTAAACATTTTTAAAACAGGAATCCTATTTTTGCAAAGTCTGGAAATTACAGGGACCAAACTGCATCGTCCCCAAAACTTCAGGGACCAAACTGCAATTTTTACAGGGGATCGCCGGAAAACACAGAGGTGGCCGGAGAACACGTTCCCGGCATCCTCACCCCACCAACACCTCCAGATCACATCTACATAACACCAGGAACACAACCATGCAATCAAAACAACCTAACAATCCCTGAGTTGGCCGGAATTTGGCCGTGAAATTTTCCAGTTTCCGGCGAACATCGGAAAACTTCAAAACACAACTCCCTTCTCTACAGACCTCGTTGGTTCATGAAACTTATACGACTGGATTGCTAATTTCACAGAGAACACAACCCACTATATCACAACATCAATCTATCACAGAATAAGAAACCCCCAAATTTCAATTAAGAACATTCATACGGGTTATAAACCCTAATTTTAAAATTCGAAAATCAAACTCAAATTTGAACATGTTATTGAACTCCAAATCAGACGTATGACATATGAAAATCATCAGGAAAACAAGCTCTACAACATGCAATCATCAAATCATACAAACAATCATCCGAACAAAAATTCATATTTTTAATAAAATAAATTCGAAAATAAATAAATTTTTAGAAATTCAACCTTTGATTCTGCAGTGAAACAAAGCTTAGAATCTGATAGTACTCCTTGAGACCTTCAAATCGGTTACTCCAACTTTTCAAACGGATTTCACTAACGCCTTGAATTTGTGGTTTGATTCTCAGAAAGGTTTATGAATATATGATTTTTCTCTGTAAAATTATATATTTATCTGTCTGCAAATGATTTTGATACGAAATAAAATACGGTAAAAGGCTATTTATAATTACGGAAAATTAGTATCCCGTTGGATCATTCCGGATATAAAATGGTACGTTTATTTATAAAAACTGATCCAAACGGTATCGGTTTTCGGGATAATTATCCAAATCAGTACAACTTGTACTGCGGTCTTGGTCTCAGCACCCAGTTACACGTACTACGAAGTGATAATTGGGATAGTTTAATAAAAAGCTCCCGTTTATCGAAAATACAGGTTTTATTAATTTATCAAAACGAATATTGTATCGAAAATGTTGTGCCGGGACCCGCGCAGGACAAACCGTACGCCGGATCGAAAAAGTCGAAACATGGAAAATGCTCGGAATATTACAATTAGGTTAGGAAGGAGTTCTCGGAAGAGTTTCGGGTTCCAAAAACGTAAAAACGATTGACGTCGATTGGTTCCCGTTTTTATAAAATAAATTTTAATTACCCGGAAAAAGATTTTAAAAATTTCATATGATTCTTATAAATCTATAAATCAACATAAAAATAATTAGGAAGATATGACAATTATCTATATTTTATTTTGGACATATAAAAATTAAAATACTCAATTAATATTATTTTTGAATATTCAAGTACATATATCACTTAACAATTAACTCACAGAATAGATAATGAACACCCATATTAATTATTTAATAGTAAAAATAATTACACGTTATATCCCGGATATTACACTGACCATAAGGAAACTCTCAAACTTGGTGTGGCTCAAGGGCCTAGCTTGGGCCTACCCGGACCTAAACTTAAAGTCCAATGTTCCCCTATTTTCTGGACAAAAAAGTGTCCTGTTTTGCTCTAACTTATGACACATGATTCTAACTCAATTACTATGAACTATTTCTGGAAAAACTCCTCTGCACTCCCTATAACTAGGGCTAACCAAGTCCTAGTGAGGGCCTACCCATGACATGGTCAAAACTCCTCATTTCTAAGTTGCAACAAAACTGTCCCATGCTGGACAGATTCTAAATTTTAGTGTGTGCACCTCACTAAATTGTTGGGTTTCTCTAATTTGTGACTTCTAGACTCAATTATACCCAAAGTCTTAACTCCCCGTGGCTTGGGCCTAACAATGCCTAAAAATGCTCATTCAAAATCAACACAGAACTCACATGCAAATCTGGAAAAATTATCAGGACTCTATCCTAGCCTTTCGACCTTAACTCCCACTTTAAAACCACGAATTAAATCTTAACCAAGGCAAATTTACTACTATAAGACTCTAAAATAAGGCCTCAACCAATAATGGAGATCATCCATGCCCTATAGTTCCAACATGCAAAATAAAACTTAATATGCAACTCAAGATGATCACTAAATCAAGTTCGACTAAACAAGAGGGTTATTAGCTCATAAATTCGACTTAAAATACTTAACTACTTCAAAAGATCATGCACACTACCTTTTAACAACTAAGATCAAGCATAATATCAAGGAAACAATTCGTTTTCAACACATATAAGGTCGAATTTAACACAAACTAAGCATGCATGTACATTTTCGAAAAGAAGAGCATATATAACATGATTATACTTGAAAATAATGCCCTATCTCTAACATGCAAAGTAGAATATGACTTTACAACTAAAGATCAGTAGCATGAAAAGGTTTTAAAAGAATTTTATTCATGGAAACACTTAGTTTATACACATAAAAAGTATATCTCATAAGAACTTTTTAATCCACATGAATTAAGAGTTTCTATTTGGAGATCACAAAAATCAAGACATGCATGCATTAAACTTCATTTCCTAAGCATGGAACTTCTTGTAAAGTGTATATTATATGAATGGGTAATGGAATTACACTTGAATGTCAAGGATTTGATGAAGAAAAATTGAAGGGAATGGGGGAAGGGGCTTCGGCCGAATGAAGAAAAAAAGAGGGGGAGGAGAGAAAATTTAAGAGTGAAAATGATGAGCTTGAGTGGAGTGTGGTTTTGGGTTAACTCCTCTCTTTATGGTTCATCATGCACTAATTCAATAGTGGAATTTGGAATGTACTAAAGTGCCCTTCTCCAATAACCAAGCAAAAGTGCATGCAAGGCTAGTTTAGTCTTTTGGTAGATAGAAGAAGGTTAGTGGGGTATGAATTGTCTCTTATGCCCTTTAAATTGAATTGGAGGGTATTTGCATGCATGGGCAACTAAGTAATTCGCAATTTAAAAATCAACTAATTTATATAAAACAATTTTTATAAATATAAATGCACCTCCATAAATCATATAATAAATATCATAAAATAGCTTATGATTTTAGAAATTTAATGATACAAAATTTGAGAATTTATTGTTAAACGATTTTTTTTAAATCGATTTTTCATATAAAATGAAGTACTTTTGATTATCATTTAAAAATACTAAATGATAAGATTTTCTTTTCAAAAAAATTTATATAAACAAATACATTAAACACTTAGTTTATAGGCACTCAGTCATATAGATCATCCATATTTATAATTCCACACAATTTAAATTTTAATTATAAACACACAATTATATATAGATAGGGTTTAGAAATACCAGTCGTAACATCCTCTCCCCCTTTAAGGATTCTTTCCTCAGAATCTAGGAGAATAAGTGAGGATACCGGCTACGCATATCCGACTCTAGTTCCCACGTTGACTCTTCAACCTTGGGATTTCTCCAAAGTACTCTTACCAACTTGACCAACTTATTTCTAAGACTCTTCTCTTGCCAGTCGAATATTTTCACATGTTCCACAAATGACAGGTCTACCTGAATCTCTATAGGTTCATATTCTATCACATGGTTGGCATCAGGATTATACTTCTTAAGTAATGACACATGAAACACGTTATGCACATGCTGATACCGAGGCGACAAGCTAATTCATAGGCCACCTTTCCTACTTGACTCAAAACTTCAAAAGGACCAATATATCTAGATGCTAACTTCCCTTTCTTGCCAAATCGAGACAATCCTTTCCTCGGTGATACTTTCAGCAATACGGCTTCACCTACTTGGAATCTGATATCCTTACGTGCTGGGTCTGTATACTTTCTTTGCCTATCTTGAGCAGCAAGTAATCTCTTCTGAATCAATTTGACTGTCTCAGGCATTTATTGCACCAATTTCGGGCCTAAAATCTTTCTTTCTCCCACTTCATCCCAGCTGGTTGGTGATCTGTATTTCCGTCCGTATAAAGCTTCACATGGTGGCATGCTAATAATGGTGTAATAGCTGTTGTTATAGGAGAATTCTACCAATGGCAGGTGGTCGTCCCAACTTCCCGTAAAATCAATCGCACTGCTACGCAACATGTCTTCAATTATTTGAATTATCCTCTCGCTTTGACCATCAGTCTGCGGATGATACGCCGTACTCATATTCAACTTGGTGCCAAGACTTTCTTGAAATTGCTTCCAGAATCTCGAGTTAAATCGTTGATCTCTGTTCGAAACTATTGATACAGGTATGCCATGTCGTAATACTATTTCATGCATATACAGGTGGACCAATCTGTCCAATGAAGACCTCTCGTTAATCGGAAGAAAATGTGCTGACTTTGTAAGGAGATCAACTATAACCCATATAGCGTCATGTCCGGATTTCGTTCGTGGTAATCCTACTATAAAGTCCATGGCAATGTTTTCCCACTTCCATTATCGAATCTTTAAAGGCTAAATTAATCCACTTGGTCTTTGATGTTCTGCCTTCACTTTCTGAAAAGTATAGCACCTTGCGACCCATTCTGCTACTTCTCGCTTCATATTTGGCCCCCAAAAGTTCTGCTTCAAGTCCTGGTACATCTTGGTGCTTCCCGGATGGATTGAAATAGAATTATGAGCTTCTTAAAATTTCTCATTCTTCAATTCAGTCACATGAGGAATCCAAATTCTTGAGGAAAACCCTAATATACCTTGTTCATCCCTTTGAGTACAAATCTCTTCCCCGGTAAGTTGATTATTCTCCTGTTTCATCACTTCTTCCTGACATTTCTTTATCTTTTCCAACAATGATGGCTAAAAAGTCATAGTACGATAAATCTCCTTAGCTTTTCCGCAAACACCCAGTTCTAATTCAAATCTCCTGATTTCTCCAGATAATTCATTTGATACCGCTGCCATATTCAACCTCTCTTTCCTACTCAAAGCATCAGCTACCACATTTGCCTTTCCCAGATGATAATTTATCGAGCAATCATAGTCCTTAATTAATTTCAACCATCTCCTTTGCCTCATATTGAGCTCCTTCTGAGTGAAAATATACTTCAAACTCTTGTGATCCGTGTAGATCTCACGCCTTTCTCCATAAAGGTAATGTCTCCAGATCTTAAGTGCAAATACTATAGCTGCTAATTCCAAGTCATGTGTATGATACTTCAATTCATGTGGTTTTAACTGTCTTGACGCATACGCAATCACCTTGTTGTGTTGCATTAGCACGCAACTCAGGCCCTTATATGAAGCATCATTGGTAATACTAGTACCAGAGCTATAACCAACCTCTGTTTCAATTCTTGAAAACTATCTTCACATTCTGCATTCCATTCAAATTTCTGATTCTTCCTAGTCAACTTAGTCAATGGTGTGGCAATTTTCGAGAAACCTTTAACAAACCTTCTATAATATCCCGCCAATCCTAGAAAACTTCGCACTTCCGTAGGTGTCTTTGGTCTCTCCCAACTCATAATTGCCTTAATCTTTGCCGGATCCACTTTGACTCCTTCATTTCCAATAACATGTCCTAAAAATTGAACTTCCTTTAACCAGAACTCACACTTAGAAAACTTGGCATACAATTCTCTTATTGGGGTATCTCCAATGCTAACCATAGATGTTGTATATGTTCTTCTTCTGACTTTGAATATATAAGAATATCATCAATGAATACCACTACAAACTTGTCCAAATACTTTTTAAATGCCCGATTCATCAGATCCATAAATGCTGCAGGAGCATTAGTCAACCCAAAAGGCATTGCTAAGCATTCATAATGTCCGTATCTTGTTTTGAATGCTGTCTTCAGGATGTCGTCTTCTTTAACCTTCAATTGATGGTGACCTGATCTTAAATAAATCTTGGAAAAACACTTAGCTCCTTTCAGCTGATCAAATAAATTATCTATCCTTGCTAGCGGGTAATGGTTCTTAATCGTCATCTTATTCAACTCCCGATAGTCTATACATAACCTCATGCTTCCATCCTTCTTCTTTACGAATAGAACATGTGCTCCCCATGGTGACATACTTGGCCGTATCACTCCTTTGTCCAACAATTCCTGTAGCTGGCTCTCCAACTCTTTCATTTCTGCTGGTGCCATTCTATAAGGTGCCTTCGAAACTGGTTCCATGCTTGGAGCAAGGTTGATCTCAAACTCAATTTTTCAATCGGGCGGTAAACCTGGTAGTTCATCTGGAAACACATATGGAAATTCGTTGACTACGGGGATATCTTCCATGCTAACGCTCTCTCTTTCTAAATCCACTACATAGGCTAGGAACGATTCACAACCTATCCTAAACAATTTCGTAGCCTGGACGATTGTAACAAACAGTCGCTCTTGCCTCTGACCCATAAATACCACTTTTTCTCCAATCTCTGTCTTTAAATATACTTTCTTAGATTTACAATCTATCTGGGCGTTATTCTTCCCTGACCAATCCATGCCTAAGATTATGTCAAACTCCCCTAACTTGAAAAGTATCAAGTCTACTGAAAATTTATGCCCCGAAATATCAATCTCACACTTAGGACAGAATTGACTCACATGAATCTTCTCTTTGTTCGCAATTACCACATCTATTACCTCGTTCAGGGTCATTTTATCACATTTAAGTTTATTAACGAAAGTTTCTGATATAAAAGATCTAGTAACTCTAGAATCAATCAATACCTTAGCTTCAATATTATTTATTAAAAGTTTACCTGCTATCACCTTAGAATTCTGAACAGCGTCCTTCATCTTTAAATCAAATGTCCTTGTCGTCGCTTGCGGAGTTGCGGTAGATGGTGGAGGTAATTCCAATACCTCAGCTGGCATGCTTGCACTAGTACTTGCCACAATCATCAAAGCATTGACTGGTCCGGTTGACTTGCATTCCCTAGCTATATGTCCAGTCTTTCTACATTTATAGAATGTAACTCCCGGCTTCGGTATCTTACACTCATTAGCCAAGTGTCCCTTCTGATTGCATCTATAGCATGTCATGTTCAACTTATTACACACTCCTGGATGTCTTTTTCCACAATGCTTGCACTCTGGTCTCTAAAATCTATTTTCTCCAACTTGTCCTTGGCTTGACTGGTTGTCCCCCTTAGAATCTTGTCTCTTGTTCAAATTTCCCTTAATCTGAAAATTTCTGCCTTTGTGGAATCCAATCCTTTCACACTCCTGTCTTGTGAGCTTCCGACTTCAGACTTCTCTCCATAAAATGGGACCTTTCTCTTCTTGTTATCCTGTTCTTTCCTTGACTATATCCAATTACTCTCAATCAGAGCAGCCTTCTGTACTACTCCAGCATAAGTATCAAGCTCAAACATAGCCACCCTATCTCTGATCCAAGGCTCTAATCTTTGTTGGAATCTCTTTGCTTTCTCTTCCTCAATATTGGTATACTTCGTCACAAACCTTGACAGCTCCATAAACTTCTTCTCGTACTCCAATACAGACATACTTCCTTGCTTCAATTCAAGAAATTTAAGCTCCTTCTGATTCTGCATATACTTAGGGTAATACTTTTCCTCGAATAACCTCTTAAACCTTTCCCAAGAAACCGAATGATTTGTCTCCATAGCTTTCACTGAATCCCACCAATAGATGACTTCCCCTTTCAGAAAATAAGTAGCATATGGAGTCTTCTGATCTTCTCCTAACTGAACCAATTCAAAAGCTCTTTCCATTTCCCTAATCCATGTATTAGCTATTACCGGATCAGTGATATCATGAAATGCAGGTGGATTCACATTCTGAAAAGCTTTGAAAGTAACCGTTTGTCGAGGTGGTACTAGTGGATTAGGTGGTTGGTGTGGTTCACGGTTATCTTGGTTTTTGAATTGTTGTTGAAGAGTTAGTTGTTGTTGAGCTATAACATTTGTTTGATGTTGTAAGGTTTCCAGTAATCGAAGAATATTAGGATATGTGGTAGAAGTTGTTGTCGGGTTCTTCTTTTTAGGTGGCATGATCCTGAAATAGAAGTTATATCAAAACAGGTATGAACAATACAGAAAATTTCAAGGTTAAGGTGTCACAAGTCATTTCATTCAAACGGGTTTCAAATTAAACAATAAGGGTGATGCATATAAAAGCATAAGAACAATTGAAAGCAAATAGAACGATAGTGCGTAATTATCGAAATTAGGGTCAAGGTACATCAAGATTGGAATAGAGTCTGAATCTAGGGATAACATGCTTAATTAAAGGAAACAACAGGGAATTCTACAAAGTCCAACAATACAACGACATGAAAAGTAGATAATGGAAAGAACTAAGGCTCCACTCCATCAGAACGGGGTCTGGTAGTCTTTTCTTCATGAAGCGTCTTCACAATGCACTGGAGCTCGTCCGCAATCATCTGGATAGTATACTGGCTGGTACGGTCTCGGTGTGATGGCATCTCATCAATCTTAGTGTTAACGTACTGAACCAAGGTCTCAAGTCTCACATTCATCTGCTCCTTAGGCTTTCCTTCATAGTTTCGGATGTCCGGATACACATTCTTCAATCGCTCTAACATTCGATCGTACTTGCCCTGAAGCCTCTCGAACTCACGCCTCAACTCAACATACACGGAGAAAACAATTGTGTCAGACGGTTCAGAAGATGATGAGGAATGCGCCCTTTGCTGCCAATCAATGCATATATATATATAAGAGAATTAATAGCGAATGACTCGAATGTCCTATACCTACACTCTCGTATAATATTCTATAAACTTATATACATATATAACCTATTTGGGCTGTCCAGAGACTCTAAACCATAGCTCTGATACCAAAACTTGTCACACCCCAAACATTTACAAAAGACAATATACGAGTAATTATATTAGTTAACAAAAGGAAATAAATACCGAATCCCAGATCTTTACAGTTTAGGATTTGGAACACTATTAACTATTACAACCTGATTCCAATATCGAGTCCTCACACACAAAATCACTAACTACCTGAGATCGAACATACGAATCGGCATCACAAGTCTTACGCGCTGTCTGCTTAAATCTAACCATATCTGCTAGCTGTAATATCAGGGTAAGCAAGTAGTGAGCCAAATGCTCAACAAGCGCTATAATATACATAAACAAGAATAAAACATTAACAATGGAATTGAAAGATTCAACAATATATAATCAAGAGATAAAGTTTCAGGATGTTGGTATATTTTATTTTAATCAAACCATTCAAACCATTTCCTTATCAAAAACCATTTTATGACGCTACGAATTATAGCCGATGATCAGCCGCGAAGTAATCCCGAACCTTGCTGGGTTCTAGACCATTAATGGGATCCCTAGGCAACTTTTAAGCCTACAAATTAAGAGCGGAAAGGATTTGCGTCTCAGTCCAGATCCACTATCTAAAGAAAATATTTGTCCCCCTTTGGGACTGGAAATCCAAATTTTAATTTTTTATTTTAAAAACTGATGCCAAGTGATGATTAATTTCTTAAACAATAAGCATCTTTATCAAGGGTTCTAGATCAACTTTGAAACACAGGGAATAGGTCCACTAAATTTCAAGGCCATGATCAACTAAATTATACTTTATCAAGGGAATTGCAAGGTTTCTATTGGCAAGGAATTTGACAATTAGATTTAGCAGGGTTATCGGATAGTATGAAGGAACTAAGTCAAACTAGGTTCAAGGTAATGGTTCCAGATAAGACGTAGGTATTGAAATATAAAGAAGATGAGCATCAGTTTAAAGTATAACAGGGTATCATGTTTTAGGAGTAAGAATAGGGTTATCAAGCAATCATGAACGACTTTTAAGGGATAGATGACTTTTAGGTATCAAGATTAGGTTACTGAGTATAACTTGCACATGGTTCCACATCACAATTACTTGGTATATTAGCATGGTACGACTTTTAAATTACTTGCAAAGAAATCTCCAAGTAAAGTTAAACTACTTGCAATAGATACTTGAGGGTTCATGACATTTGTATATAATACGAAAGATAGATTTGAAACCACTTGGATCATATATATCAAGGTGAATTAGAATACTCGCATCATATGTAAAAGTTGGGCTAACACTATCTTGCAGTATAAACAAAAAGGTAGGTTGAAACACTTGCCTTGAGAAAGGCTTGACTTGAATGGCAGGTGGGAGCAACTGGAGCTTCACTCGACTTTAATGGCAAGTTTACCCTCGTTTCAAGAGCCTACACAAAATAATAATATCCTCATTATAATGTATACTCACTAACTCAACCTAATTATAAACCAAAATTACGCACATTGGCACTTAGGCCTATATATACATAAACGCTTATAATTACCTTATAAGCATAATAGTTAACATAGACACACATATTCACATATAAAATTTAAGTACGTAATAATATATCCATACACACTATATTGCATCACTAGTCTTGGATGATCTCACTCCACTTACTCAAGTCACTTAGTTATGCTAAACTAGCCAAAACTCTTAATATCGTCCTCATAACTCGGAGTGACTTTTCTAAACCATCAAGTTCTTATGTACCCTGACTTAGGCCTTACACTCTACTGACCTCATACTATCTTACAACTATGGTGGTCAATCTAGGCCTCACTCATAAGTGCCCTAAAACTAAAGGTTAAGTGATTTTGCTCATTATAGTGATTTCAGGGTGACACCAATGGGTTTATCAGTACAATTGACACCCTTAAACTTCAAGTTTACCTCTCAAACTTATACAATAGACTCTTCTGACCATATGGAAACTCGCAAACTTGGTGTGGCTCAAGGGCCTAGCTTGGGCCTACCTGGGCCTAAGCTTAAAGTCCAATGTTCCCATATTTTCTGGACATAAAAGTGTCATGTTTTGAACTAACTTATGACACATGATTCTAACTCAATTCCTATGAACTATGGATGGAAAAACTCCTATGACACTCCCTCTAACTAGGGCTAACAAGGCCTAGTGAGGGCCTACCCATGACATGGTCAAAACTCCTCATTTCTATGTTGCAACAAAATTGTCCCCTGCTGGACAGATTCTAAATTTTGGTGTGTGCACCTCACTAAATGGTTGGGTTTCTCTAATTTGTGACTTCTAGACTCTATTATACCCCAAGTCTTAAATTCTCATGGCTTGGGCCTAACAATTCCTGAGAAATTCCCATTCAAAATCAACACAAAACTCACACGTAAATATGGAAAAAATTTGAGGATTCTATCATAGCCTTTCCACCTTAACTCCCACTTTAAAACCACGAATTAAATCTCAACCAATGCAAATTTACTACTATAAGACTCTAAACTACGGCCTCAACCAATAATGGAGATCATCCATGCCCTATAGTACTGTAACACCCCCAGATCCGAGGTCGAGGATCCGGGTCGTCACGGTCTTTCTTTCCACAATATCACTTCACTTAATTAATAATAATAACCTTATGCTGTGACCCCACACTAACACACACCACAACCCGTTATAGTCTCAGAGATGAAATTTAAATAAGTACAAGTCTTTGAATCCACAATTAAAAAGTTATTACAACCCAAAATGATTACTTGATAAATTTACAGTTAATTGCCATTATCTGCCACAAGTTATAATTATACATAATTGATTCTCAAAAGTAGATGGTCTGATCTACAATAGATCTACCTCTGCAGCTATAGCAGCTACAACATCAACGGGAAGACGCGGGACGCTTCCCACGCGCTTGCGCTGGGTCTGCTGGAGTCTGGCCATCTTTCCTAACTGTTGTTGTGTGATGAAGAAATAAAGCAAGGGTGAGCAGCAAGCCCACCAAAATAATATGTATAAAGATTTACAATATATGAGCCTACTCATAATACTCATGAAAGTCTTGGTCAAAAGAAATGAACCAAGTTTGATATCTTAATGCGATGAAGTCGCAAAATATTCAGTATATATACATATATACTTTTCAAAATATTGGAAGTCCTCTTCCATGCGTAATATACACAAAGTCCCAGTGTATAACTGTATAAAAAATATCGTTGCAAGGTGATCTCATATATCTAACCTTGTCTCAACGTTTTTCTGAAAATCTTTGTCATTCATAAGACAATTATTAATTAGATATAAGTTTAAAAGATGAGTTACCAAATACTTCACTACACTTATATCATTCCCAAATACTACTTGAACTACCCCCGTTCAAGTTATAATCAATTTCAAAAGTTCATCCCACTGATGAGACTACAAGACAAGACTTGAATAGATTCAATCTTTGAAATATTATTGAATGAAATAAAGTTACGAGATACTTTATTTAGTCCCGATATATATATATCCACATATATATCTCTTAAACATTTCCTGGAACCTCTGTTATGTAAAGTATGAACAGAGTTTGAAACATCCAATGAATTTTGGAAAGGAAAAGAATTTTGGCATAAACCCGATATCCTGCTGATCAGGCACAGATACCAATAAGTAACCTTTTCTACTAGTAGATGGACGAATTCCCCACTGGTCATCACCCTGGTCATAATTAAGACCTATGCTGGACTGCCACTCAGCCACCTATGCATTTGATGGACTCCCACTGAGCCACTTACACAATAATAGACCGTACCTCGGCCTGTCGCTTATGCCGACTCAATGAGATGGGCTTACTTCCCGAACGTTGGGCAAGTAATCAATTCATTTACCAAAACTGCAACCTTGTTGCGAATATAAAATACACCACAGAGCCGGATTCCCCAGGTTTTGAACGAGTATTTAAATCCCCTTTAAAAGGGAGATCTTAAATATAAAAAAAATGAGTTTTGGGATCCGCTCTAACTTTTAAAAATCATTTTGAAGACTCGAAAACACTTTAAAGAGTGTTTGGAGTAAAGCTGATTTAATGAAGTAAATCAGTCCCCAGAATATTTAGAAAATGACTGAATATTATTATTTAAATAATATTCCCATAAAGAATAATCTTTTATAAAAATAATTGAAGTAGAAGTTTTAAAACTTATACTTGAAATAAACATTAAATAACCAAAGATATACTTATATGAAAGTATTATCTTTATTTGAATAATCGAAAATAAGTTTGATTATTAACACTTTATTCTTTAATAAAATAAAGAATATATCTCAGCAAATAATCGGAGTCATAGATCCTCAAATGAATATTCAAATAATATTCAATAAATAATATAAAAGGAGTCATAAGCCCTCGAATGAATATTCAAATAATATTCAAATAATAAAATAAACTGAGTCATAAGCCCTCGAATGAATATTCAAATAATATTCAATAAATAATATAAAAGGAGTCATAAGCCCTCGAATGAATATTCAAATAATATTCAATAAATAATATAAAAGGAGTCATAAGCCCTCGAATGAATATTCAAATAATATTCAAATAATAAAAAGGTATCGAATAAACCTTATTCGATCCATAGTTTTAAAAACTATATCCATATATATATATATATATAAATATATATATATAATATACTCGGGAACATCGACTCCCGGTTTAGAAATATGTTCACCTTTTATCCCCTATACTAAGGGTATACGCAACTACTTGCTTATTTCTAGCATAGGTATTATGCAACTATAAGCATTGAAATCAACAGATAGATAACCAGATTACGAAACAGACATGCATATATACCATATTAGCATGCTCCAATATATCGCAAAATTTGCTAATAACAATCATGCAATATCACAAGATAATGCATATACATATATTTACATCACAACAACAGTATAACGGGTAGAAAACTTGCCTGAGCGACTGGGGGTTACGAATGGCTCGGGACGAGTCTGGTAACCTATAAGCAACAAGTAAGTTGGAATTAAACCAAAGTCACTTGTAAATCTATACTTTAACTAACTTAGACTCTAACGCTCGTTTTGCGCTCACTGATTCGCTTAAGTCACTCGGGTACCCTCGGCTCCACCATTTTTAATAATTTAACCTTTACGAGTTTTAAGGCGATTCCTTCGCGAGTGTCTTACCAACTGCCTAACACACTTACCATAAATGTTTCATACTTCAATTAGTCCTTTTTGGTCTTTAACCTATGTTTCAAAGTAAGGCGAGGGGAAATGTTTCGTTCGCGAAACGCCGTTACTTGAAACGGTCGTTTCTCCTAAACCGTAAATCGGAATCGAACGAACTACATATCAAAACGAAGCTCGTAACATGAGCTATCTAAACATGGCAGTGGTCATAATCTAGCAGGGGGTTCTCGGGTCCTAATGCTATGCACAAAAACAGTCCAAAGAAAATCGGACGTTACGACGGCTATGTTTACGCGATTTCCCATTTTTTAAACCATCCACAATCAACACAAACCATCCTCAAATCCAACACACAACAAACACCCATCCTTATCACATCATAACAATCCCAACCAATTCAATTTTAATCATTCATACATATGCTTAAACCTAACTTTAATCATACTTAAGTTTCTTTAAATCAAAACCACAAAATTACCATTCCATTTCACTACCATACCAAATCTCAAACTCTAAATCATAACAACAAACTACAATATCAACCCACTAATCAAAATCATCTTATAATATATAGGAATCTAGGGTTTGGAGATGGTATACCTTCCTTGAAGCTTTTAATCCATGAAAGATCCTTGGAATGTCCATGGAAGCCTTAATATATGCTTAAGCTACCTTGACCTTACAAATAAAATCAAGAATCACAAATTTGTTCTTGAAAGTTACTATTCACCCTAAACTAAAATGATTTGTTTGAGATAGAAAACCTTTGATTCAAGCACTCAAACTACTTGCTCTTCTTAGTTATGAAATATAGGATCCAAAGAAACAAACCTTATAATTTTCCATGGAGTATAGCTTGTGTTTTGAATTTCTAATTCACCATTTTGGTGAAAAATTCGAAATGAAGAAGATGAAAAGGGGGGAGAGAGAAGCTTGCTTTGTTTTCTTGATCTTTGTGCATAAAAAGCTTGGTTGATATCCTTTTGTTTTGTTAATTACCTTTTAACCATGGTAAAATTTGTGTGGCTTGAAATCAACCAACAATACCTTCCCTTTGGTCATGCTTATGTCATCCTCCTATGTCATCTTCCCACACTTGTCATCTTCTTGTTGGTGTGGTGACATCATCATCACTAACCTCTTTGATTAGCTCTTAATTACTTGGCTAATGACCGCTGATCTGTTATACGGTTCACTTAACTTTCGTTCTCGTTTATCGTTTGAGGGATCATACCCGGGATCTTATTACTTGGGTTCCCTTAACCTTTCTCAATACATTATATTCCTTTTATGATCCTCTCTTATAATCCTTGAATTTAAATCCTTTTAATCATGTTACCTTATACTCAATTCTTTCCGTATCTAGTGGATTTTCGGGAAAAACCAAAGTGTTCGGAATTGGATTCTGACGATCTTTACATACACTTATATACCACATAGAGTACTAATAATATCCCATAAGATCAATAACAGAACCCCTACATAGCGTGGCATGAAAAGTTTTCTCGTTCAGCAAAAACACTATTCATAAGGGTTTCAAAATTTCTCAAAAATTGGGGTTATTACAGTCTCCCCTCCTTAAAAGGATTCCGTCCCGGAATCAGATAGAAAACAAATGGGGATACTTTCTTAGCATTACACTTTCTAACTCTCGAGTCAATTTTCCCACATTGTGGTTCTACCATCAAACTCTTACTAGTTTGATAACCCTTCTCCTAAGCACTCGTTCCTTTTCACTCTATAACCCTTCCTGGTTGCTCCATATAGGTTACGTCTGGTTGCATGTCTATGCGCTCATATGCCCCTATTTGTCTGGCATCTGAATTACACTTCCTTAACATTAATACGTGAAACACGCTATGAACTTGCTACAGGTTCGGGGGTAGGGCCAGCTCATATGCTAACCTCCCAAACGTCTTAATATATCCGAGGGTCCAACAAATTGTAGACTTAGCTTTCCTTTCTTTCCGAACCCCATCAATCCTTTCCAAGGGATACCTATAACATTACTAGGTCCCCTATTTCGTACTCTTTATCCTTTCGTGTCAAATCAACATACTTATCATGTCCATCTTGGGCTACTACCAGCCGTCCTTTGATTAGATCTATCATATCCTTGGTCCTGTAGACTACTGCGGGTCCGAGCATCCTGCGCTCTACAACTTCATCCTAACATAAGGGAGATCGACATTGTCTTCCCTCAAGGATCTCATAATGCGACATCTCGATAATGACATATGATCTATTGTAGTAAGATAACTCAATCCGAATTAAGTGATCATTCCAATTTCTTTCAAGTCTATTGCACAGACTCTCATTATAGCTTTTAGCATTAGAGCTTTTGCTTCTCACTACCCATTCTTTTCCAGTTCGTAATCGCTACTACCTTCCGTTCCTAATATTATACTGGTTATACTTTTGCTCGTTAGCGTTCTATAACCTTTTAATAACCACGTCAACCTTAGTATCACGAATGTGTTCCCATTCCGCATACTACCACCACTTAATTACTCCTTTTTCAGTTGTTTCTATTTTCCAAAATTTGATCAATCAAATAGAAGTAAAGGAATTTGTTGAGAGATCACTATGATCATGAACACTTGTTATATCGCATAGTTAGTACAGAAGGTGGCCAGCCTTTAGTACTTGACAAGCAATTAAACAATAGCTGGTATCCTACTCGGCTTCTATCACACAGATAGATAGTCATTCGGCAATACCTCCCCTTCTGGAAGGGTTGTTCTTCTCAGCTTACATGAAATGAAAAGAAGAGAAAAGAACGAACTGAAGAGAATTGTATATATATAAAATATATATATATATATATATATACTGCCACAAAATATCTGGCTTGGAACCTACCTCTGAATTATAGAGGTTTGTCATAGGAGAACAAAACATATACGTATTTATATCAGCATCAAGCATTATAGCCTCGTATTTCACGTGCCTAAATATTTTCGCTAATCCGTCCATCATTCTATGGACCCATGCCCTTCCTCGAGCTTACACACAATTACCTTTGAAACTCCCTCGATATCGAAAATCGAACCTGGGATCTCATTCTATACATCATCGCTACTAGAATTCTATGCTTGCACCGCAACCTTCCTCGTATAATAATACGACTCTCTATTGATAAGAAAGAATAATTATTCACTAGGTAGATACTCTACTTAATTAGTCTATCAATGATAACTTATACACTACCACGACCCGATTAGTGGTACTCAATCTCAACACCCATTCCAATACAACTCTCACGGTTGTAATCAGCTCAATACTCACAGAATCATTGCTGCCTTACTATGGTCCACCACTGACCTACTGTCGTCATTCATTTTCCATGAAGTCTTAATAGCTAACCATACGGAGTCCATACATGTCGTATCTAATCCTTCTAAGGAGGTAACATAATCACCATTCATGATTCATGAAGAACACTCCTGATCCTGACATACATACATGACATGAAGCAAATAAAATTGCAGAAGAGTTTCCATCAAAGCAACGATAGCAGGTTAATACCATTCTTAATCATATGCCTTCAATAGAAGACTTAACTCAAAGGTTTGTTTGGTCCTTTTTGAAACATGGTCCTGGCTTATCCCAAGATAGGACCTCCTAAGATAGATAGCCCGTTCATGGCGATTACACAATTTAAACCTTTACTAACTACTATTACGGTTGGGTATTGCACAGTCATCAGAAGGAATGTCAATCTTCCAAACCATAATTCAACCTTCACATTTTAACCATCATCACTGTATCCTTTTGGCACACGCGCCTATAATTATCCTCTTACCTTTAAAGTGTCGGCCACCTCTTTGGCCTTTCCTGATAGTAAAATTTCCTTACAGTCAATGTCACATTAACCACTTCCAAATAAATTTTCTACCTTATTTCAATCACAGCTTATGTGAAAATGCTTTCCTTAAAATCTGATGAGAGAAAAAAAAATCACCATTTTTCCATAAGTTATTGCCTCAGTCTTTAGAGGTTAATCACTGTCATGACTGACTCTCAATCATAATTAGAACATCTTTTATCCTGGGCCCTAATTGCCCTGAACAATTTCGACCTTTACTGGTTCGATTCATACTTTCTCGTGGTTCAACACGTGCCCCATTTGGCATCATTATAATTACGTCATATTTCCTTTATCCACATTTCTATTCTTGAGAATTTTGAATATTACCTTTTTCCTTATAAAACCTCTAGGGTTATCCTTGAATCGTTCCTCCTGTATTCCTTAGATACAGGGCATATCAAAATACCATTTACTACTACTAGAACCATTGTCTATATACTTCTGAAAAAATTCTCCACTGATTCTTAAAGGTTGTTATTACCTTAATCCTTTCCAATTCATCCTGTCAAAACTCATACTGTCCCTATTAAGGGTGACATGCCAACCTTTATGCAGTCCCCTAGGATTCATTTTAAGTTACCAATGTTCTATCCTTAATTCCACCTTTAAAAGGTACCTGCATCCTTCCACGAATAAATCAAGTCATATATCCCTGATAAGGGTGTCTTATTCAATCATTCCCACCTCGATAGTAAATGCCTAATTTCACAATAACATCTGTATACAAAATGAGGTTAATCAAAATGGCCTCCAAAAGATAACAACGGTTATCCGCTTTTCTTGCCTAATCTGGTAACGATAACATGGATGTTCTGGAAGATATTGGTCGTGTTCAACGTGAACTTCTTCTTAATAATTCCTTATTTACTTTTGTTGTTTATCTCAACAGTCACCTCAATGTTGGGATATCTTTCATATCTGGCGTCTCCCTTTCTGGGTATCATGCCACCGGTCTTACACTTCACCTTCTTGAAGGTCACTTCCTTCATCCAATTTTCTTAATTTCTTACTTTCTTATCCCCTTAGTCTATCCGCGTCTCATTATTTATCCTTCGAATTATCTCAAGGTTTCCTCGAATCCTCCCAACTTACAGGGGATAAACTATATGCATCTCTTATGCCTTCAACCGTCAACTTTAACTCATGGTGAATCACCCTCATCCTGACGATCATATACTTTTCTATTTCTATTAATAGGAGTCTTTAGGGTTTCCTCATACCCAACTCCCTTATCATTCCTCAAACTCTGTTGCCTTTTTATTCCTTTCCACTTCAATTCCTTTTTTTTTATTTTCCTTTCTCTTATCATTATTTCATGAACCAACACAACATAAGCATTGATTTTAAATATCCCGTCATTCTGGATTCGCGTCTTCAGAACGAATCTTAACAACTTTTACAACTTAAATTCACAATTCATCATACTCGTCTGCCTTTGTTCTGGCTCTAAAGCTTTTACACTCTCTCCATAACCTTGGGAATTACTTTCCTGAAAACAATTGGCTGAACTTTAATCAGTTTATCATAACCTCTGGCTCCGTACCTTTCTTGGTCTTTCACCAGCGGGTGGCCTCTCTCTTAGGAGGGTAAGTGACAAAAATAGTCCTTTGTGGTTCGTCAATCATTTAGAATCTCAAATGATTCCTATATTTCCTTTAGCCAGGCTCTTGCCTCGACTAGGTCAACTTGTTCCTTGGAACTCTGAGAGCTTAACGTTTTAAAGGTCATGAAAGAATTTCCTGCCGCATTGTCCCCTCAGGGTGGTGGTTGGGGATAATAGTCTAGGTTCTCTTTAGACAGGTCCATGAATTGCCATATTGGAGTACCGTCTCGGGTCTCCTTTCCTTACTCGACTTTCCATTTCCTTAGTATGGAATGTTTCATCCTTCTCCCATACTTGGGGTTATCTTGTACGTTAAAATCCTCATTTTCCACTTCATTATGTTATGGGTTCCTTCTATCTTGATGGCGTCCTCCCTGACTATCACATTCAGGGTTTGCTCTAACTCTTATTCCTCAAACTAGCTTTCATCTAAGATTTCATCTTTAAGCTCTTAAACATTTGGAACCCCAAATTCTATAGGAATACCTCATTATTCCCTTACCATCTTTCTCGATATTAATCTTTTATCTAATTGTTGGCTCTCTGCCTTCATTCATAACTTTTTCTGGCACAATATGATCTTTTCCAATAATTCGGGCTGTATTGCAATCTCAAACAGCTTTTCGGTACCGGCTCCGGTTACCTTCACTTTTATTTCCATTTTCTCAAAATCTCTTATAAACTCTCCAAAAGACATTATCATCTTGAGTCTCTCCTTTTTACTAAGGGCATCAGCCACCATATTGGCTTTCCCCGAATGATAAAGAATCTCCCAATCATTATTCTTGATTAGCTCTAACTGCCTCCTCTGGCATATATTGAGCTCTTTCTACGCAAAATGTACTAGAGCTCCTATGGTTTGTGTAAATCTCGCACTTCTATCCATACAAGTAGTGCCTCCAATATTTAGGGCAAACCTATTGCCACGAGCCCAAGCTCATGGGTGGGGATATCGAATTTTATATTCCCTTAATTGTCTTGACGCGTACGCGATTACCTTGCTGTGCTGTATATGAAGCACCCTAATTCCTTATGCGAAGCGTCACTTACAAATCACAAAATCTCCTTTTTCCATCCTGCAATGCCAGCATAGGGGCCATCACCAACCTCTGCTTCAGTTCTTGAAAGCTGTTCTCGCATTTCTCTGTCCATTCGAACTTCTCAGTCTTACGAGTAAGCCGCGTTAAAGGGGCTACTATCTTTACAACTTGAACGAACCTCCGGTAGTGACCGACCAATCCTACCTCTGGTAGTCGACCTAACCATGGTCATCAATTCATCAGTGGTCCTTTATTCATTCTTGTCAGGATCCTCCACAGGATCCTCCTCAGCAACAATCCCTTCTAGGACAACATCCTCAACCGCTACATCCTCAATATCAACATCATCTGGTCCTGCATTAGGACACTCTATCGGATCCACAATCCGATCTCCAATTAGTAATAAAACATCATCGCGCTGTTGCTCCTCAACCTCAGGGTTCGGAGTCCCGCTACTCTATACGATAACGAACTACGCTTCTATCGCTACCTTTATAAGGGTTCCCATAAGGGTTTTAACTGTCAGTACTACGTTAGGTAGTCCGACTATGAACTTGGCAAGAGTTCTTATTATCTTAGTGAACTTATTATCTTAACGTCCCATCATCTCTGAGGTTTATAACGCTTAGCTCTGATACCATTTCTGTAACACCCCCAGATCCGAGGTCGAGGATCCGGGTCGTCACGGTCTTTCTTTCCACAATATCACTTCACTTAATTAATAATAATAACCTTATGCTGTGACCCCACACTAACACACACCACAACCCGTTATAGTCTCAGAGATGAAATTTAAATAAGTACAAGTCTTTGAATCCACAATTAAAAAGTTATTACAACCCAAAATGATTACTTGATAAATTTACAGTTAATTGCCATTATCTGCCACAAGTTATAATTATACATAATTGATTCTCAAAAGTAGATGGTCTGATCTACAATAGATCTACCTCTGCAGCTATAGCAGCTACAACATCAACGGGAAGACGCGGGACGCTTCCCACGCGCTTGCGCTGGGTCTGCTGGAGTCTGGCCATCTTTCCTAACTGTTGTTGTGTGATGAAGAAATAAAGCAAGGGTGAGCAGCAAGCCCACCAAAATAATATGTATAAAGATTTACAATATATGAGCCTACTCATAATACTCATGAAAGTCTTGGTCAAAAGAAATGAACCAAGTTTGATATCTTAATGCGATGAAGTCGCAAAATATTCAGTATATATACATATATACTTTTCAAAATATTGGAAGTCCTCTTCCATGCGTAATATACACAAAGTCCCAGTGTATAACTGTATAAAAAATATCGTTGCAAGGTGATCTCATATATCTAACCTTGTCTCAACGTTTTTCTGAAAATCTTTGTCATTCATAAGACAATTATTAATTAGATATAAGTTTAAAAGATGAGTTACCAAATACTTCACTACACTTATATCATTCCCAAATACTACTTGAACTACCCCCGTTCAAGTTATAATCAATTTCAAAAGTTCATCCCACTGATGAGACTACAAGACAAGACTTGAATAGATTCAATCTTTGAAATATTATTGAATGAAATAAAGTTACGAGATACTTTATTTAGTCCCGATATATATATATCCACATATATATATCTCTTAAACATTTCCTGGAACCTCTGTTATGTAAAGTATGAACAGAGTTTGAAACATCCAATGAATTTTGGAAAGGAAAAGAATTTTGGCATAAACCCGATATCCTGCTGATCAGGCACAGATACCAATAAGTAACCTTTTCTACTAGTAGATGGACGAATTCCCCACTGGTCATCACCCTGGTCATAATTAAGACCTATGCTGGACTGCCACTCAGCCACCTATGCATTTGATGGACTCCCACTGAGCCACTTACACAATAATAGACCGTACCTCGGCCTGTCGCTTATGCCGACTCAATGAGATGGGCTTACTTCCCGAACGTTGGGCAAGTAATCAATTCATTTACCAAAACTGCAACCTTGTTGCGAATATAAAATACACCACAGAGCCGGATTCCCCAGGTTTTGAACGAGTATTTAAATCCCCTTTAAAAGGGAGATCTTAAATATAAAAAAAATGAGTTTTGGGATCCGCTCTAACTTTTAAAAATCATTTTGAAGACTCGAAAACACTTTAAAGAGTGTTTGGAGTAAAGCTGATTTAATGAAGTAAATCAGTCCCCAGAATATTTAGAAAATGACTGAATATTATTATTTAAATAATATTCCCATAAAGAATAATCTTTTATAAAAATAATTGAAGTAGAAGTTTTAAAACTTATACTTGAAATAAACATTAAATAACCAAAGATATACTTATATGAAAGTATTATCTTTATTTGAATAATCGAAAATAAGTTTGATTATTAACACTTTATTCTTTAATAAAATAAAGAATATATCTCAGCAAATAATCGGAGTCATAGATCCTCAAATGAATATTCAAATAATATTCAATAAATAATATAAAAGGAGTCATAAGCCCTCGAATGAATATTCAAATAATATTCAAATAATAAAATAAACTGAGTCATAAGCCCTCGAATGAATATTCAAATAATATTCAATAAATAATATAAAAGGAGTCATAAGCCCTCGAATGAATATTCAAATAATATTCAATAAATAATATAAAAGGAGTCATAAGCCCTCGAATGAATATTCAAATAATATTCAAATAATAAAAAGGTATCGAATAAACCTTATTCGATCCATAGTTTTAAAAACTATATCCATATATATATATATATATATATATATATATATATAAATATATATATATAATATACTCGGGAACATCGACTCCCGGTTTAGAAATATGTTCACCTTTTATCCCCTATACTAAGGGTATACGCAACTACTTGCTTATTTCTAGCATAGGTATTATGCAACTATAAGCATTGAAATCAACAGATAGATAACCAGATTACGAAACAGACATGCATATATACCATATTAGCATGCTCCAATATATCGCAAAATTTGCTAATAACAATCATGCAATATCACAAGATAATGCATATACATATATTTACATCACAACAACAGTATAACGGGTAGAAAACTTGCCTGAGCGACTGGGGGTTACGAATGGCTCGGGACGAGTCTGGTAACCTATAAGCAACAAGTAAGTTGGAATTAAACCAAAGTCACTTGTAAATCTATACTTTAACTAACTTAGACTCTAACGCTCGTTTTGCGCTCACTGATTCGCTTAAGTCACTCGGGTACCCTCGGCTCCACCATTTTTAATAATTTAACCTTTACGAGTTTTAAGGCGATTCCTTCGCGAGTGTCTTACCAACTGCCTAACACACTTACCATAAATGTTTCATACTTCAATTAGTCCTTTTTGGTCTTTAACCTATGTTTCAAAGTAAGGCGAGGGGAAATGTTTCGTTCGCGAAACGCCGTTACTTGAAACGGTCGTTTCTCCTAAACCGTAAATCGGAATCGAACGAACTACATATCAAAACGAAGCTCGTAACATGAGCTATCTAAACATGGCAGTGGTCATAATCTAGCAGGGGGTTCTCGGGTCCTAATGCTATGCACAAAAACAGTCCAAAGAAAATCGGACGTTACGACGGCTATGTTTACGCGATTTCCCATTTTTTAAACCATCCACAATCAACACAAACCATCCTCAAATCCAACACACAACAAACACCCATCCTTATCACATCATAACAATCCCAACCAATTCAATTTTAATCATTCATACATATGCTTAAACCTAACTTTAATCATACTTAAGTTTCTTTAAATCAAAACCACAAAATTACCATTCCATTTCACTACCATACCAAATCTCAAACTCTAAATCATAACAACAAACTACAATATCAACCCACTAATCAAAATCATCTTATAATATATAGGAATCTAGGGTTTGGAGATGGTATACCTTCCTTGAAGCTTTTAATCCATGAAAGATCCTTGGAATGTCCATGGAAGCCTTAATATATGCTTAAGCTACCTTGACCTTACAAATAAAATCAAGAATCACAAATTTGTTCTTGAAAGTTACTATTCACCCTAAACTAAAATGATTTGTTTGAGATAGAAAACCTTTGATTCAAGCACTCAAACTACTTGCTCTTCTTAGTTATGAAATATAGGATCCAAAGAAACAAACCTTATAATTTTCCATGGAGTATAGCTTGTGTTTTGAATTTCTAATTCACCATTTTGGTGAAAAATTCGAAATGAAGAAGATGAAAAGGGGGGAGAGAGAAGCTTGCTTTGTTTTCTTGATCTTTGTGCATAAAAAGCTTGGTTGATATCCTTTTGTTTTGTTAATTACCTTTTAACCATGGTAAAATTTGTGTGGCTTGAAATCAACCAACAATACCTTCCCTTTGGTCATGCTTATGTCATCCTCCTATGTCATCTTCCCACACTTGTCATCTTCTTGTTGGTGTGGTGACATCATCATCACTAACCTCTTTGATTAGCTCTTAATTACTTGGCTAATGACCGCTGATCTGTTATACGGTTCACTTAACTTTCGTTCTCGTTTATCGTTTGAGGGATCATACCCGGGATCTTATTACTTGGGTTCCCTTAACCTTTCTCAATACATTATATTCCTTTTATGATCCTCTCTTATAATCCTTGAATTTAAATCCTTTTAATCATGTTACCTTATACTCAATTCTTTCCGTATCTAGTGGATTTTCGGGAAAAACCAAAGTGTTCGGAATTGGATTCTGACGATCTTTACATACACTTATATACCACATAGAGTACTAATAATATCCCATAAGATCAATAACAGAACCCCTACATAGCGTGGCATGAAAAGTTTTCTCGTTCAGCAAAAACACTATTCATAAGGGTTTCAAAATTTCTCAAAAATTGGGGTTATTACAAGTACCAACATGCAAAATAAAACTTAATATGCAACTCAAGATGATCACTAAATCAAGTTCGAGTAAACAAAAGGGTTATTAGCTCATAAATTCGACTTAAAATACTTAACTACTTCAAAAGATCATGAACACTACCTTTTAACAACTATGATCAAGCATAATATCAAGGAAACAATTCATTTTAAGCACATATAAAGTCGAATTTAACATAAACTAAGCATGCATGTACATTTTCGAAAAGAAGAGCTTATATAATATGATTATACTTGAAAATAATGCCCTATCTCTAACATGCAAAGTAGAATATGACTTTACAACTAAATATCAGTAGCATGCAAAGGTTTTAAAAGAATTTTATTAAAGGAAACACTTAGTTTATGCACATAAAAAGTATATCTCATAGTGAACTCTTTAATCCACATGAATTAAGAGTTTCTCTTTGGACATCACAAAAATTAAGACATGCAAGCATTAAACTTCATCTCCTAAGCATGAAACTTCTTGTAAAGTGTATATTATATGAATGGGTAATAGAATTACACTATAATGGAAAGGATTTGATGAAGAAAAATTGAATGGAATGGGGGAAGGGGCTTCGGCCGAATGAAGAAAAAGAGAGGGGGAGGAGAGAAAATTTGAGAGTGAAAATGATGAGCTTGAGTGGTGTTGGTTTTGGGTTAACTCCTCTCTCTATGGTTCATCATGCACTAATTCAACACTAATTCAATAGTGGAATTTGGAATGTACTAAAGTGCTCTTCTCCAATAACCAAGCAAAAGTGCATGCAAGGGTAGTTTAGTCTTTTGGTGGATAGAAGAAGGTTAGTGGGGTATGAATTGTCTTTTATGCCCTTTAAATTGAATTGGAGGGTATTTGCATGCATGGGCAACTAAGTAATTCACAATTTAAAAATCAACTAATTTATATAAAATAATTTTTATAAATATAAATGCACCTCCATAAATCAAAAAATAAATATCATAAAATAGCTTATGATTTTAGAAATTTAATGATATAAAATTTGAGAATTTATTGTTAAAAGATTTTTTTAAAATCGATTTTTTATATAAAATGAATTACTTTTGATTATCATTTAAAAATACTAAATGATAAGATTTTCTTTTCAAAATTTTTTATATAAACTAATACATTAAACACTTAATTTATAGGCACTCAGTCATATAGATCATCCACATTTATAATTCCACATAATTTAAATTTTAATTATAAACACACAATTATATATAGATAGGGTTTAGAAATACAGGTCGTAACAATCGATATGGAAACAAGATTTACTCGTATTATCGATGAGTTATCTCAACTTGGAAAGAATTATACTCAAAATGAAAAGAATAGAAGAGTGCTCAAATCTCTACCTCCTAGTTGGAAGGTTAAAGTCACTACTATAAAAGAGATGCACAACTTAAATGAGTATAAGATTGATTACCTATTTGGAAATCTTCGTGCTTACGAAGAAGATAATATTCCGGAAAAGGTTGCTCCAAAAGTGGAGGATAAAAAGAAAATTTTGGCTCGAAAGGCCATATTAATTGATGAAGATGAAAACGACGAGGAGTTAAACGAGGAACTCCGAAATCTCGATGAGAGTGAAATTGCTCTACTCACGAGACAACTTCGTCGTGTGCTTCGAAGCAAAGCTCAAAGATACGGAAAAGGCTTCCTAAAATCAAATAATCAACAAAGAGTTTTTAACTCTAACGGAAGGCCAAATTACTCTCAAAATTATTCTTCCAACTATAAGAGTAATTATCCGTCAATGAGCTACAATAAAGGCAAAGGCAATCAAAATATAAATACTTATAGTAATGCCAATGCCTCTACAAACCATCCTGTTTACACTTCTCCAAAACCTAAAGATCCATCACTGGAAGAAACACAAGATGTGTGTTTCAAGTGTAAACAACCTGGTCATTATAAAAGAGAATGTCCTAAACTTTCAATGAGACGAAGTCTCGCGGCCGAAAATGGTTGGGATCCAAGTGAAGATGAAGAAGCTCCGGAAGCTAGTGAAGAAGTGGTAAATCTATGCTTAATGGCTCTCGGAGATGAAACTACCTCAACGGAAATCTCCTTTTCAAATCAAGAGGTAACATCTAACTATGTCTCAATTAAATCTTTATTAGATTAATCTAATTTATCTCTTTTAGATATGAATAAGCATGATTTAATTGAACTTTTAGTAAGTTATAAGAATAAATATAAAGATGTTGAACAAAGATTTCACTTATTATGGTCCGAGAAGATGAAAATTGAGGAAATTCATCATACTCAAAATAAAGAATATACTCGGATGATGGACTCAAAAGTCCAAGATGAGAATGAGATTACATCTCTAAAAGATCAAAACCATGTCATCAAGATTGAGGTAAATAACTTCAAGATAATATACTCAATCTTGAAACGGAGAATATATCATTAATTCTCAAAGACGAAGAGATGGAACGTGAGAAGATACAATTAAATGATAATATTTGTAAACTTCACGTTGATCTATTGAACTTAAAGATTCTAAATGAATCAAATGTTCAAGATAAAGAAACATCTTATAAAGATAATCTTGATAAAGAAAATGAGCTATTAAAAACCAATGAGCTTAAAGATGAAGCTCTAAGGTTAAAAGAAGAAAATTATAAACTCATAGCTCAAGTTAAGGATCAAGAAATAATCCTTAACAACAAGATTGATGCCTTAAAGAAAGAAAATGAAAATCTTGAAGAAGTCATTCAAAAATTTACAAAAGGCAATAAGATGTTGGATCAAATGGTGCATACAAAAACCTCATATAATCATGAAGGTTTGGGATATAATAAGAACTCTCCTCCTAAAGGAAATAATCGGAGATTTGTATCACCAATAAAGACTTCACCCGAATCACCATCTTATAAATGTTCTTATTGCAATAAAATGGGAAATACCATTCAATATTGTAAATTCAAGAATGGTGAAATTAAGGGGAAGCATGTATGGATTCGCAAGGAATCATACAAGAAAGATGATAAGCATATGCCTCACAAAAATATGAAATATAAGAATCCAAGGTAATAATGGTCTCATCAACCAACTATGTTTCAAAATAGAAACACACAATATCATGTAAATGGTAATTCATTTAGAAGGAAATAACCTCTTAGTAGAAATTATTATGCTACTTACCATGCTAATAACCGATATAATGTTTATCATGCTCCATCAAGATTTCATGATAGCTCTAGGTATTATCAACCTCAAACTAGGCCTTATGCATCTATAAATATTTATATGCCTAATGATAATTATACTATGCCTAGATTCTTTCATAAATCAAATGTTATATATGATGAACTAACCCCAGGACCCTTAAGACAAAGTGGTGCCTATAAATTTAATTAATCATGTATGTAGGTTTGTCTTTCCGTGAAACAAGTCATATGGTACCTTGATAGTGGATGTTCAAGACATATGACCGGTAATAAGTCACTCTTGAACAACATTAAAAAGGTTACCGCCTAGAGCGTAACATTTGGTGATAGTAGTAAAGGAAACATTGTCGGCATCGAAGATATCGGAAATAGGAAAGTTAAAATTTCTGACGTTCAATTAGTCACCGGGTTAAGGTACAATCTTCTCTCCATTAGTCAATTATGCGATAATGATTACAAGGTAATTTTCTACACTACTCATTGTTTAATATTAGATAAATTTGGAAATTTGGTTCTCACTTGCCCTATAAATAAAAATGTTTATACATGTGACATGAGCAAGCAAGTGAACGTGTGCCTAATCACTATAAATGATGATCCATGGATATGGCATCGAAGATTAGGACATGCCAACATGAAGTTGATAATGAATATATCAACTAAAGACCATGTCCGAGGTATACCAAAACTAAACTATTATAAAGATCATACTTATGAAGCTTGCAAAGTTGGTAAACAAATTCGAGCTTCTCACAAAGCAAAGTTTATGGTATCTACCTCGAGACCTCTCGAGCTACTACATATGGATCTTATTGGTCCGGTTCCAATATAAAGTCTTGGAGGTTGCTCATATACGTTGGTAGTTATGGATGATTATTCATGATTCACATGGACTGAATTTCACAAAGCCAAAAGTGATGCTTTTGAATCCTTCTCATCTTTATATAAAAGGATTCAAAATCAACAAAATAAAACTATAGTCTATATAAGGACTTGTCATGGTAAAGAATTTGAGAATTCAAGTTTCACTAACTTTTGTGATGAACATGGCATCACACATAATTTTTTCACTCCATACACTCCTCAATCCAACAGAGTAGTTGAACGGAAAAATAGAACACTCCAAGAAATGGCTAGCACAATGCTAAATGAATATCGTCGACCTAAATATTTTTGGGCCGAGGCTATGTCATCCGCTTGCCATATTATTAATCGAGTTTTTCTACGACCTATAAAACAAAAGACTCCTTACGAGTTCTATTTTGTCAAAACTCTGAAACTAAGCTACTTTCGAGTATTCAGAAGCAAATGTATCATATTAAATTCAAAAGAGTACCTTACGAAGTTTGATCCTAGATCAAACAAAGGTATATTTCTTGGATACTCGAATAATAGTAAAGCTTACCGAGTGTTTAACCACAAATCGCTTGTGGTGGAAGAATCTATGAATGTTGCTTTTAATGAAAGTAAACCACCGGAGAAATATAAAGATCTTGTTGACCAAGAAAATGTTGAACAAGATGATATTGAAAAAGTTATTCGATAATTCGAAAATATGGATCTCGGGACTCCCATACATAAAAATCCATTAGAATTGGACGAAAAGGAAGATGAACTTCCTAAAGCAATTCCCACCATAAAAAGTCATCCACTGGATAATGTGCTTGGAGACTTAAAGAAGGGAGTTCAAACGCGGTCACAAGTTCAAAACGTTGTGAATCATCTTAGTTTTCTATCTCAAATAGAACCTAAGACCGCGAAAGAGGTTTTATTAGACGAGGATTGGATTTCTACTATGCAAGATGAATTGCTCCAATTTACTCGTAGTAAAGTGTGGGAACTTATCCCTAAGCCTCATAATACTTCCATAATTGGTACAAAATGGGTATTTCGAAATAAATTAGACGAAAATGGAACGGTAGTTCGAAATAAAGCAAGATTAGTTGCACAAGGATATACCCAAATGGAAGGCATAGACTTTGATGAAACATATGCACCGGTAGCAAGAATTGAATCAATTCGAATGCTATTGACTTGTGTTTGTCATAAAAATTTCAAAATCTATCAAATGGATGTGAAATCTGCATTCTTAAACGCGATTTTGGAAGAGGAAGTATATGTGAAACAACCTCCTGGGTTTGAAGATGCAACACATCCCCTGTAATAACCCCAAAAATTTTGGACTTTTTGTAAACCTTATGAATAGTGATTTTGCTGATTATGCTGAATAAGAAAACTTTTCATGCCACACAATGTAGCAGTTATTTTATTGATATTCTGAGGTCTTATTAGTACTCTATATGGCATATAAGTGTATGTAAAGATCGTCAAAATCCAAATCCGAACACTTTGATTTTTTCCCGAAAATCCACCAGATACCGAAAGAATTGAGTATAAGGTAACATGATAAAAAAGATTTAAATTCAAGGATTTTTAGAGAGGATCATAAAAGAAATATAAAATACTGAGAAAGGTTTAGGGGAACCTAAGTAATAAGATCCCAGTTATGATCCCTCAAACGATAAAGAGAACGAAAGTTAAGCGAACCGTATAACAGATAAGCGGTCATTAGCCAAGTAATTAGGGGTTAATCAAAGAGGTTAGTGGATGATGATGTCATCACACCAACAAGAAGAAGACAAGTGTAAGAGGATGACATGAGAAAGATAACATAGGCATGGTGACATAAGCATGATAAATTGAGGGATTGGTTGGTTGATTGTGAGCCACACAATTTTTACCATGGTAACAATCTAATTAACAACAAAAGGAAGTAACCAAGCTAAACACCACACAAATCATTTAATTAAATTAGAAACATTTTTACTTCACTTTTTCTTCCCTTGCTCTCGGCCAAAACCGGAGCAGCAACTTAAAACTACCATATCTCCTTCAATACTCACTCAAATGTTGTGTTCTATACCTCGTTGGAAAGGTATTAAGATGGCCTACAACTCTTGTTCACAAGTCTCGTCCAAATAAGCATGATAAGACCCTCATGTTTTGAGTTCTTTAAATCGGACTTTTAGAAACTTCAAAACCTAACTTTGTGTTCTTGATTTTTTTGGAAAGATCAAGCTTGTAGGAGGTTAGATTAAGGCTCCCTAAGGCTTCCTAGCAACTTAACACCTACCAAGGAAGGTATCAACTTCAAACCCTAGCTTTGATTTTATGATTCCATTAAGTTTTATTGAAGCATTGTTAGTATTAAGGCTTGATCTTTGATTATAAGTAGTTTTGGTGGATTTGTATTGGTTTTGAATATTGGGTCTTTGATTGGTTGGATAAATTGGTAAAACTTGGAGTTGGGGACTGAGTTTTTAGTATGATGGTTGAATATTGTTGTATTGGTGGTTGTGAGTGAATTGATGATAATTTAGAGTGTTAATTAAATTGGAAATCGCGTAACATAAACGTCATAATGCCCGATTTTCCTTAACTGTTATGTTCTTAACTTTAGAACCCGTGAACTCACTGAAAGATTCTAACCTTTGCCATGTTTAGATAGTTCATGTTACGAGCTTCGTTTTGATATGTGGTTCGCTTGAATCCGATGTACGGTTTAGAAGAAACAACCGTTTTAAGTAACGGCATTTCGCGAACGAACCATTACCCATCGCCTTACTTTGAAACCTTGGTTAAGGCCCTTAAATGACTAATTGGAGTATGAAACAATTGTGTAAAGTGGATTAGGCAGTTGGTAGGGTACTCGCGAAAGAATCGCCTTAAAATTCTTAATGGTTAAATTATTAAAAATGGTGGAGCCAAGGGTACTCGAACGACTTATGTGATTCGTTAAGCGTAAGAAGTGACCATAAGCGAATGTTAGGGTTCAATTGGTTAAAGTCTAGTTTCTTAAGCGACCGGGGTTTAATTCCGACTTATGTTATTGATCATAGGTTATCGGACCCACTCTAAACTTAAGCCTATCCGGGAACACTCAGGCAAGTTTTCTACCCGTTATACTGTTGTTGTGATGTAAATATATGTATATGCATTATCTTGTGATAAGTGCATGATTGTTATTAGCAAATCTTGCTATATATTGGAGCATGTGATATGGTATATATGCATATCCGTTTCGTAATCTTTATATCTAATTGTTGATTCAATTGCTTATAAACTGCATAATACCTATGCTAGAGATAAACAGTAGTTGCGTATGCCCTTAGTATAGGGGACCCAAAGGTGAACATTTTCTAAACCGGGAGTCGATGTTCCCGAGTATATTATATATATATATGTATATATATTTATATATATAGTTATAGTTTTCAAAACTATTAATCGAATAAGGTTTATTCGATAACTTTATTTTATTTAATGAATATTATTTTGAATATTCATTTGAGGACTTATGACTCCGCTTATTTTATTTAATGAATATTATTTTGAATATTCATTCGAGGACTTATGACTCCGCTTATTTATTAAATAATATTCTTTATTTTATTAAAGAATGATGTTTTGATAATCAAACTTATTTTCGATTATTCAAATAAAGATCGTACTTTCGTATAAGTATATCTTTGGTTATTTATTATTCATTTCAAGTATGAGTTTTAGAACTTCTACTTCAAATATTTTCATAAAGATTATCCTTATGGGAATATTATTTAAATAATAATATTCAGATATTTTCTAATATATCGGGACTGATTTATTTCATTAAATAATCATTACTCCAAACATTCTTAAAAATGTTTTCGGGTCTTCAAAATGATTTTTAAAAGTTAGAGCGGATCCCAAATCTCATTTTATATTTAAGATCTTCCTTTCGAAGGGGATTAAATACTCGCTCAAAACCTGAGGGATCCGACTCTGTGGTGTATTTTATATTCGCAACGATGTTGCTGTTTTGAGAAAACATTTTTGATTACTTACCCAACATTCAGGAAGTAAGTCCATCTATTTGAGTCGGCATAAGCAACATGGGCTCAGTGGGCGTCCATGAAAGTGTAAGTGGCTCAGTGGGAGTCCATCAATGCGTAAGTGGCTGAGTGGCAGTCCAGCATAGGTCCAAATGCGGCCAGGGTTATGACCAGTGGGGAATTCGCCCATCTACTAGTAGAAAAGGTTACTTATTGGTATCTTTGCCTGATCAGCAAGATATCAGGTTTATGCCAAGGTTTTCTCCTTTCCAAATTCATTGGATATTACAACTCTGTTTATAATTTTCATAACAGAGTTTTTCAAGGAGGTATGAAATGTATATATATAGGTGTATATATATATATATCGAGACTTAATGAAGTATCTCGTAACTTCATTATTTATAATGATATTTCAAAGATTGAATCTATCCAAGTCTTTTCTTGTAGTCTCATCTATGTGATGAACTTTTGAAACTGATTATATCTTGAACGGTGGTAGTTCAAGTAGTATTCGGAAAAGATATAAGTATATTGGAGTATCTTATAACTTCATCTTTTCAACTTTTATCTGGTTAATGATAATCTTATGCATGATAAAGATTTTCAGAAAAACGTTGAGACAAGGTTAGATATATGAGATCACCTTGCAACAATATTTTTTTATGTACAGTTATAAACTGGAACTCTGTGTATATTATACATGACAGAGGATTTCAAGATTTTGAAAAGTATATATACATATATACTAAATATTTTGCGACTTGGTCGCTTTAGGAGAACAAACTTGGTTCATTTCTTTTTGACCAAGACTTTCATGAGTGCTATGAGAATGCTCATATATTGTGAATTATTATACATATTATTTTGGTGGGCTTGTTGCTCACCCTTGCTTTCTTCTTTCATCACACAACATCAGATACACAAGATGAAGCGGACCAAGCTCCCAATTCGCGAGCGGATAGGAAACGTTCCGCAGTTTCCTATAGGCGTTGATGTCGCTGTAGCTGAGGTAGGAATTACTAATAGGCTAGGCTTTCAACTTTTGATGTACCAGACTTATGTATCTTTATGAATTGTAATAATGGAAAATAAATGTAAATTTATTCGGATACCCTTTTAAGGTGTAATGGCATATAATTGTGGAATAAAATGACTCGTGTTATTTTTGGATATTCATCTCTGAGACTATAACTTGTGGTGTGTGTGTTTATTGTGGGGTCACAGTACGGAGTAGTTGATTGTTTATTATAATTGGGTGTTATTAAGGGAAATGGAACTCGTGACAACCCGAATCCCCGACCCCGGATTTGGGGGTGTTACAGAAATGGTATCGGAGCTAAGCGTTATAAACCTCAGAGATGAAGTGACGTTAAAATAATAAGTTCACTAAGATAAATAAGAACTCTTGCCAAGTTCATATTCGGACTACCTAACGTAGTACTGATAGTTAAAACCCTTAGGGGAACCCTTATAAATATCGTGATAGAGGCGTAGTTCATTATCGTATATGGTAGCGGGACTCCGAACCCTGAGGTTGAGGAGCAACAACGCGATGATATTTTATTAGGTATTGGAGATCAGATTGTGGATCCGATAGAGCGTCCTAACACGGGACCGGATGATGTTCATATTGAGGATGTAGCGGTTGGGGATGTTGTCCTAGAAGGGATTATTGCTGAGAAGGATGCTGTGAGAGATCCTGACTAGAATGAATAAAGGACCACTGAGGAATTGATGACCATGGTTAGGGCGACTACTAGAGGTAGGATTGGTCGGTCACTACCGGAGGTTCGTTCAAGTTTGTAAAGATAGTAGCCCCTTTAATGCGGCTTACTCATAAGACTGAGAAGTTCGAATGGACAGAGAAATGCGAGAACAGCTTTCAAGAACTGAAGCAAAGATTGGTGACGGCTCCTATGTTGGCGTTTCCGGATGGAAAAGGAGATTTTGTGATTTGTAGTGACGCTTCGCATAAGGAATTAGGGTACTTCTTATATAGCACAACAAGGTAATCACGTACGCGTCAAGACAATTAAGGGAATGTTAAATTCGATATCCCCACCCATGAGCTTGGGCTCGTGGCAATAGTTTTGCCCTAAAGATTGGAGGCACTACTTGTATGGAGAGAAGTGCGAGATTTATACAAGCCATAAGTGCTCTAGTGCATTTTCACGCAGAAAGAGCTCAACATGCGGCCGAGGAGGTGGTTAAAACTAATCAAGGATTACGATTATGAGATTCTTTATCATCCAGGGAAAGCCAATATGGTGGCTAATGCCCTTATTATAAAGGAGAGACTCAAAATGAAAATGTCTTTGGGAGAGTTGATAAGAGATTTTGAGAAAATGGAAATAGAAGTGAAGGTAACCGGAGCTGGTACTGAAACGCTGTTTGAGATTACAATACAGCCCGAATTATCGAAAAAGATCATATTGTGCCAAGAAAAAGTGATGAATGAAGGTTGAGAGTCAATGACTGGAGAAGAGATTAATACCAACAAAGATGATAAGGGAATAATGAGGTATTCCTACAAAATTTGGGTTCCAAACATTTAAGAGCTTAAGGACTGGATCTTAGATGAAATCCATAGCTCGAGAAATAAGATTTAGGGCAAACCCCGAATGTGATATTTAGGGAGGTTGCCATTAAGAAAGAAGGAGCCCATAACATAATGAAGTGGAAAACAAGGATTTTAAAGTATAAGATAACCCCAAGTATGGGAGAAGGATGAAACATTTCATACTAAGGAAACAGAAAGTCGATTAAGGAAAGGAGACCCGAGACGGTACTCCTATACGGAAATTCATGAAACTGTCTAAAGAGAACTTAGACTATTATCCCCAACCACTACCCTAAGGAGACAGTGCGGTGGGAAATTTTTTCAGGACCTTTAAGTCGCTAAGCTCTCAGAGTTCCAAGGAACAAGCGAACCCAGTAGAGGCGAGAGCCTGGCTAAAGGAAATATAAGAATCATTTGAGATTCTAAATGATGGACGAATCACAAAAGACTGTTTTTGTCACTTACCCTCCTAAGAGAGAGGCCGCCCGCTGGTGAAAGACCAAGAAAGGCACGGAGCCAGAGGTTAGAATAAACTGATTAAAGTCCAGTCAATTATTTTTGGGAAAGTAATTCCCAAGGTTATGGAGATAGTGTAAAAGCTTTAGAGACGAAACAAAGGCGGACGAGTATAATAAATTATGAATCTAAAATTGTAAAAGTTGTCAAGATTCATTCTGATGACAAGAATCCCAGAACAACATGATGTTTGAAGTCAATGATTAGTGGGTTCGTGAAATGATTGTAGGAGAGAGGTAAATAAAAAGAAACTCAAGTGGAAAGGAATATAAAGGCAATAGAGTTTGAGGAATGATAAGGGAGTTGGGTATGAGGAAACCCTAAAGACTCATAGTAATAGAAATAGAAAAGTATGTAATCGTCAGGATGAGGGTGATTCACCATGAGTTAAAGTTGATGATTGAAGGAATAAGAGATACATATATTTTATAAAGGGTTAGTGGGAGCGCGGTAACATTTCTTATATTGTATTGAATTAGAGTTGACACACATAACAACATAGCAGACCCACTCACAAAGCTACTTTATGAAAGTCACTTTGATCATCATAAAGACAAGATGGGTATTAGATACCAGAGTGATTGGCTTTAGTACAAGTGGGAGATTGAAAGGAATATGTCCTAAGTCCAATCAGGTATTAGGATTTAGGAATAACCTTTTATGTAATCTGTTTTGATTCCATTGATATTAATAAAAGACTTGTTTTGTTTTTATTACGGGCTTTATCTATTTAAGTGTTTAAATAAGATATACCATAGTTTAGAGTAAAGCTTTTTATGGATTATGATGAGATCATAATAGTGAGACCTAAAAGATGATAACTCTAAACTTAAATAGTTCCTGGTCGTAGGATTACTAACTGGTAATTAATAATCCGTAGAGATCGGTACATACTATGCTTGCTTCAATATGAAGGATGTCTGTTCTCATAGACATTTGTGTAGTGACACTATAGCTAGTATGTAGATGCTTATTATAGAATAAGTTCACTGAACATGACTCGTACAGCTGAACAACTGATGGAGTTCACTCACGTGTCAGCAGTTGTTCACATTGTGATAGTTGTACAAGTATCCTTAGACTTGAGGTCATCATAGTCATCTTGTGTACACTGAACTATGCTTTAGTTTAGTTCTTAGTCTCCAGGGACAATTATTAGGGCTTTACTGGGTATAGGAATTTGTACACGAAGATAGTGTATGATCAATAAAGGATCTACCCCTTCCAGTGAAGGAAGCGAATGTTCAAGGCTGATCCACTTATGCTAGTTCAGGAATCTCTGGCCAGAGTGAATGAAATTAGAAAGGAGTTTCTAATTTGCATAGAACTAAGCATAGTAAATGGTAAGCAAGTGATTAAATTAGATAGGCTTGACACGAGATCCATGCCTTGTATTTAATCGGGACATTGTAAGGTAGAAGGAGTTTATTGTACGGTAACTATTCACTGAATAGGTTCTTGGTATTCTAACAGTGAATTCGTATTATCCGGATAGTCGCGATATGCTGAGAAGTATCCCTCACGATGTAGAATAAATATGATTAATTAATTAATCATATTTAATTAATTAGAGAATTTATATAAATAATGATAAAATAGTTTTATTATTATTTATTTCTACTACTGGCTTAATATTGAACCTACAGGGTCACACCATAAAAAAAGAATGATTTAATGGTGGAGGAATTAATTAATAATGGCTAATAATTATTTATTTATGAAATAAATAATTAATTGGCAAATTTAATAATTGATTAAATGAGATTTAATTGATTATAAATTAATTAAGAAAAGTTCTTAATATTATTAATTAAGAATTTAATTTTGGAAATTAAATCAAGAGAGAGAATTATTTCTAAAGTGTTTAGAAAAAGGATTAATAATTAAAAGGTGTTTTAATTATTAATGAGAATAATAAATGGGATAATAATAATAATATTTATGGGAAAATTTCAGCTGAAAATTTTGCCTATAAATATACTATTATAAACTCTATTTTTATTCTAACCCCAAAATTTTATAAAAGATAATTCTCTCCACATCCTCCTCCTCCTTAACGTCGTTTTCTTGGTGGATACCGGTGGAGTGCATCACGTTTGAGGAGCAGCTGCTAAGGATCTCCAATCGTTGCTTTTGGATCGCATATTAAAGGTTAGTAATCGATCCCTATGTTTTTACCACGATTTATATGCTTTTATTTGGATTTTATATGTGTAAAAGTGTTTTACCATGCCTCCGCTGCGATTAAAATTCAACAAGATTAAGGCTCCCTAAGGCTTCCTAGCAACTTAACACTTACCAAGTAAGGTATCAAGTTCAAATCCTAGCTTTGATTTTATGATTCCATTAAGTTTTATTGAAGCATTGTTAGTATTAAGGCTTGATCTTTGATTATAAGTAGTTTTGGTGGATTTGTATTGGTTTTGAATATTGGGTCTTTGATTGATTGGATAAATTGGTAAAACTTGGAGTTGGGGACTGAGTTTGTAGTATGATGGTTGAATATTGTTGTATTGGTGGTTGTGAGTGAATTGATGATAATTTAGAGTGTTAATTAAATTGGAAATCGCGTAAACATAACGTCATAATGTCCGATTTTCCTTAACTGTTATGTTCTTAACTTTAGGAACCGTGAACTCACTGAAAGATTCTAACCATTGCCATTTTTAGATAGTTCATGTTACGAGCTTCGTTTTGATATGTGGTTCGCTTGAATCCGATGTACGGTTTAGGAGAAACGACCGTTTTAAGTAACGGCGTTTCGCGAACGAACAATTACCCCTCGCCTTACTTTGAAACCTTGGTTATGGCCCTTAAATGACTAATTGGAGTATGAAACAATTGTGTAAAGTGGATTAGGCAGTTGGTAGGGTACTCGCAAAAGAATCGCCTTAAAATTCTTAATGGTTAAATTATTAAAAATGGTGGAGCCGAGGGTACTCGAACGACTAATGTGATTCGTTAAGCGTAAGAAGTGACCATAAGCAAACGTTAGGGTTCAATTGGTTAAAGTCTAGTTTCTTAAGCGACCGGAGTTTAATTCCGACTTATGCTATTGTTCATAGGTTATCGGACCCACTCTAAGCTTAAGTCTATCCAGGAACACTCAGGCAAGTTTTCTACCCGTTATACTGTTGTTGTGATGTAAATATATGTATATGCATTATCTTGTGATAAGTGCATGATTGTTATTAGCAAATATTGATATATATTGGAGCATGTGATATGGTATATATGCATGTCTGTTTCGTAATCTTGATATCTAATTGTTGATTCAATTGCTTATAAACTGCATAATACCTATGCTAGAGATAAGCAGTAGTTGCGTATACCCTTAGTATAGGGGACCCAAAGGTGAACATTTTCTAAACCGGGAGTCGATGTTCCCGAGTATATTATATATATATATATATTTATATATATAGTTATAGTTTTCAAAACTATTAATCGAATAAGGTTTATTCGATAACTTTATTTTATTTAATGAATATTATTTTGAATATTCATTCGAGGACTTATGACTCCGCTTATTTATTAAATAAAATTCTTTATTTTATTAAAGAATGATGTTTTGATAATCAAACTTATTTTCGATTATTCAAATAAAGATCATACTTTCGTATAAGTATATCTTTGGTTATTTATTATTCATTTCAAGTATGAGTTTTAAAACTTCTACTTCAAATATTTTCATAAAGATTATCCTTACGGGAATATTATTTAAATAATAATATTCATATATTTTCTAATATATCGGGACTGATTTATTTCATTAATCAGCATTACTCCAAACATTCTTAAAAATGTTTCGGGTCTTCAGAATGATTTTTAAAAGTTAGAGCGGATCCCAAAAGTCATTTATATTTAAGATCTTTTTTTCGATGGGGATTTAAATACTCGCTCAAAACCTGAGGGATCTGGGTCTGTGGTGTATATTATATTCGCAACGAGGTTGCTGTTTTGAGAAAACATTTTTGATTACTTACCCAACATTCGGGAAGTAAGTCCATCTATTTGAGCCGGCATAAGCAACATGGGCTCAATGGGCGTCCATGAAAGTGTAAGTGGCTCAGTGGGAGTCCATCAATGCGTAAGTGGTTGAGTGGCAGTCCATCATAGGTCCAAATGCGGCCAGGGTGATGACCAGTGGGGAATTCACCCATCTACTAGTAGAAACGGTTACTTATTGGTATCTTTGCCTGATCAGCAAGATATCAGGTTTATGCCAAGGTTTTCTCCTTTCCAAATTCATTGGATATTACAACTCTGTTATAATTTTCATAACAGAGGTTTTCAAGGAGGTATGAAATGTATATATATATAGGTGTATATATATATCGGGACTTAATGAAGTATCTCGTAACTTCATTATTTATAATGATATTTCAAAGATTGAATCTATCCAAGTCTTTTCTTGTAGTCTCATCTATGTGATGAACTTTTGAAACTGATTATACCTTGAACGGTGGTAGTTCAAGTAGTATTCGGAAAAGATATAAGTATATTGGAGTATCTTGTAACTTCATCTTTTCAACTTATATCTGGTTAATGATTATCTTATGCATGACAAATATTTTCAGAAAAACGTTGCGACAAGGTTAGATATATGAGATCACCTTGCAACGATATTTTTTTTATATACAGTTATAAACTGGAACTCTGTGTATATTATACATGACAGAGGATTTCAAGATTTTGAAAAGTATATATACATATATACTAAATATTTTGCGACTTGGTCACTTTAAGAGATCAAACTTGGTTCATTTTTTTTTACCAAGACTTTGATGAGTGCTATGAGAATGCTCATATATTGTAAATTATTATACATATTATTTTGGTGGGCTTGTTGCTCACCCTTGCTTTCTTCTTTCATCACACAACATCAGATAGACAAGATGAACATGACCAAGCTCCCAATTCGCGAGCGGATAGGAAACGTTCCGCAGTTTCTTATAGGTGTTGATGTCGCTGTAGCTGAGGTAGGAACTACCAATAGGCTAGGCTTTCAACTTTTGATGTACCAGACTTATGTATCTTTATGAATTGTAATAATGGCAGATAAATGTAAATTTATTCAAAACCCTTTTAAGGTGTAATGGCATATAATTGTGGAATAAAATGACTCGTGTTATTTTGGATATTCATCTTTGAGACTATAACTTGTGGTATGTGTGTTATTGTGGGGTCACAGTACGGAGTAATTGATTGTTTATTAAGATTGGGTGTTATTAAGGGAAATGGAACTCGTGACAACCCGGATCCCCGACCCCGAATTTGGGGGTGTTACATCCCCACTATGTCTATAAATTATATAAAGCTCTATATGGCTTAAAACAAGCCCCAAACGCATGGTATGAAAGGTTGAGCAAGTTTCTACTAGACAATAAATTTAAGATGGGAACGGCCGATAAACCTTATTTACGAGGCAAGAAAAAGATGACATATTGCTCGTACAAATATACGTAGATGACATCATATTTGGTTCAACAAATGATGCACTATGTAAAGAATCCTCTGAAAATATGAGTAGAGAATTCGAGATGAGTATGATGGGAGAATTAAACTCTTTTTGGGATTGCAAATAAGGAAATCTGATGAAGGCATCCATATCTCTCAATCCAAGTATTGTAAAGAGATGTTGAAAAAATTCGAAATGGATAATGCCAAACCCATCTCTACTCTTATGTCTACATCCGATAAATTAACGGAAGATCCAAAAGGAATTCTCGTAGACACAAAGAAATATCGAGGAATGATCGGTAGCTTGCTCAATATAACTGCAAGTCATCCCGATATTCAATATAGTGTTTGTAAGCGTGCTAGGTTTTAAGTAGCACCGAAAGAATTTCATTTATCAACAGTAAAAAGGATATTGAGATATCTTAAAGGAACCACTGATGTTGGTCTTTGGTACCAAAAAGGAATACCATTTGACTTAGTATGTTTTTCTTATTCAGACTATGCCGGGCATTTAGTCGACAGAAAAAGTACTAGTGGTACTTGTCAGTTTCTCGGTGGATGTTTAGTTTCTTGGTTTTCAAAGAAACAAAATTCCGTATCCATCTCAACAACCGAGACTGAGTATATAGTAGCTGAAAAGTGTTGTGCTCAAATACTGTGGATGAAGCAAACACTAGCTGACTATAATATAAAATTTGATGTGATCTCAATCTTATGTGATAATACGAGAGCTATTGATCTTAACAAGAATCCCGTTTTACATTCTAGATCTAAACATATAGATATGAGACATCATTTTTTACGTGATCATGTCAATAAAGGCGATATAAAATGACTCATATTGATACTGAGATCAATCTCGCTGACATATTCACAAAACCATTAAATTCCGAAAGATTCACTAAAACTCCACTTGGATTTAGGAATGTTGGAGTTTGTGAAATAATGGTTTATATAAAGATCAGTTGAAGATATAAAGAAATCTCAACGATAGGGATATTCTCCCGATCAAGTTATTAAGTTTACCTGAAACTCAGATTTGTCAATAAAGAAATTTATTGATCGGGTTAAGATAACTTAAATAGTCCAGATTAACCGGAAAAATTAACTTAATCGAGTGAATATTTATTATTCCATGAGATTTATAAATATTTAGAAGTCTTTCCCATATAAACTGATTGTTATGTTATTTATATATAATATAGTTCTTAAATATATATATATTTAGCCTCATATACTTTCCTACAGATATATCTATAAATATATGATATTTTAGTATATATATATTTCTATGTATTTATATATATATAAATTTTAAAAACAATTATATAAGGATAAATATATAATAATCCAGCTATATGAATAATTTTTTAAATAATATGTTCTGTTTTTTAATCCGGCACCAAATCAAATAAATCCGGCCCAAATATTTTTTAAAGTTTATTTTTTAAACAGCCCAGTTTTTGTTAAAAGACCCAGCACCATTTTATATCAAAAAAACTCCAAATTCTATCTAATCTCAACCGTCGATTATCTAACCCCTAATTAATCTTGTTCATTTATTCCATAAAATATAAAAACGAAACACTATTTTGTATAGTGCACACTCTCGGTTCATTTTGTAACCCTAATCTTTAAACTCTCTCGGTCTCTCTTCTTCTCTCCGCCTCTTTCGAAGAACCCTAAATTGATTTCTTCATTTTCTCTTCAATTCTCGATGAAATTCATCAGATACTCTACTTATATTGCATTAGTCGTAGTTAGGAACATACGATTAATGAATATCTTGATTGGGTTGGTAAAATCAAATTGATTTTTGGTGATAAAAATCGACGATTTATGTATAATCGAACGAGAATCATCAAATCAAACATTATATTAGTTGAGTCCTATAGTTTTATGCTCATATTCTTTTGATTTGACAAACCCTAACATTTTTTTTTGAGTCTAAATGACAGGAGAAGACTGGCTATTGGAATATCCTCTCGGAAAAGAAGAGACGTGTATTGATTGATGAAACATTTGCACCAGTTGCTAGATAGAAGCCATACGGATTTTTTGGCTTATGCTGCTCACAAGAAGTTTAAAGTCTTTCAAATGGATGTGAAAAGTGTTTTTCCTCAATGGAGAATTGGAAGAAGAGGTATATGTGAACAACCTCCAGCTTTGTAGATCCTAAATTTTCCATCATGTCTCCAGGCTGAAAAAAGCACTTTATGCCCTTAAGCAAGCTCCAAGAGCATGGTATGAGACTTTAGCTCAATTCCTTCTGGAAAGTGGATTTCATAGAGGCCAATTGACAAGACTCTATTCTACCATCAACCATGGAAATGACTTACTTTTGGTACAGATATATGTTGATGATATCATATTTGGTTCTACTAATTCCAAACTGTGTGAGAAGTTTGCAAAGCTAATGCAGTCAAGATATCACATGAGTATGATTGGAGAACTCAACTATTTCTAGGCCTTCAAGTCAAGCAAACTGAAGAAGGCACTTTTATCTGTCAGTCCAAGTACACTAGAAATTTATTGAAAAAAATTTGGAATGCAAGATTGTTCAACTGCATCCACTCCCATGGCCACTACAACCAAGTTAGATAAGGATACTGGTAAATCAGTAGATATTACTAACTACAGAGGTATGATTGGCTCCTTACTCTATCTAACTACAAGTAGACTTGATATCATGTATGGCTACCTGTCTTTATGCAAGATTTCAGGCTGATCCAAAGAGAACCTCGCTTATTAGCTGTGAAAAAAAAATTCAAGTACCTTAAGGGTACAGCTGATCTAGGATTGTGGTATCCTAGGGAATCAGATTTTAAGCTAATTGGTTACTCGAATGCGAATTTTGCAGGATGCAAAATAGATAGGAAAAACACTAGTGGAAGCTGCCAATTTTCTTGGAGGCAGATTGGTTTCTTGTTTAGCAAGAAACAAAAGTCAATTTCCACATCAACTGCAGAAGCAGAATATATTGCTTGCAGGAAGCTTGTTATGCACAAATTCTTTGGATGAAGAATCAGTTACTGGATTATGGGTTAGAATTTTCTAAAATCCCTATTTACTGTGATAATCAAAGTGTTATTGCTATGACAGGTAATCCGGTTCAACACTCAATGATAAAGCACATCAACATTAGGTACCATTTTCATAAGGGAACATGTGGATGGAGGTACCGTGGAATTGTATTTTGTTCCAAAAGATCAACAACTAGCAGATATCTTCACAAAACCACTATGTGAAGCTACTTTTATAAGATTGGTAATGAACTTGGAATGGCTTCAAGTTCTTTTCTAAATCTGCTTAGTTTTTGTTCTCATGCATCAGACATTATGATCAGTGTTTACAGATTGTATTATTTATATGTAATCTGTGCTCAATTTGAAAATTCATTAAATGCTGATTGTTATCTGGTGTGGATTTATATACTGATAAGTGTTTTGAATGTTCTGTGGCTATTCAATCCAATGAGGATAACTGTGCTAGATGCTGACCTAGTAGTTAACATACTAGAAATCTCATGTTTGAATTAGTTGTTTATGTGGAAACTCATTAACACGAGCAGATTCTAATATTGAGCTTAGTTGTATCTTATTACTAAGTCACAAACTAGATCTTGTTTCTTATCTGTTAAATTCTGATGTCATTAAATCTTAAGAATGAACTAAGTGTTGATAAACCTCACTTATCAAAAGAAAAGAAAAGAAAAGAAAACAATAAAAGTCAGGTACTCCTTTGAGATCTAGAGTAAAAATGTGAAAGGGAAGACCCAAGTGCATTGCTGGTATTAAGTAATATGCATTAGAAAAGCAAAAAAAAATTCTTGGTGACTTTTCACATTCTATGATTACTGGAGAAATACTCTGATAACAGCATAAATTCTGATAAGCAGTCATGACTCACTTAAACTGAGAAGCTGTAAGTCATATGTCATAGCCTATTTGTATATTCGAGGATTCAACTCAACTCAAATAAGAATGTAATAAGTAAATAGTGGAACTACCATCAGAGAGATCTCGCAAAGTAATATCTGTCAAAGGATTCAGAGACCAAGGTTCATCTACAGACTTGAGGAATTAATTCACTGGAAGAAGTTCAAGAAATTGATCATGCCTCAGTGATATAAGTCAAGATCGTGGATTTAATCAAGTGACAGAGATCTCGTCAGAGTATCAATTAATTACAAGGATTTAATCTGAAGAAAATCAAAGTGTCAGAGTCAAGACATGAAGAAACGTCACGGAAGTTAGTCACTCATGAACAGACAGTACATCGAGTGTCAACGTTGAAGTAGTGGAATTGATTCATAATTTTCAGTGATTTTCAGAAGATTTGCAGAAGAAGGTTGCTGCTCAAGACTAGAATTAATTCTCTATTAATTAATTAATTCATCTAATTTAATTAAGAAAATAAATTATATCTGCAAAGAATAATTTATTTATTAATTGAATTAATTGATTAATTAATTCTGAATTAATTTTAGGAATTTTCAGAAGTTAATTGGATTAAATTCAAGCATTAAATCAGCAAGACAATTGAAAATGAACTAGCATGACAATCAGGATTGTCATACCGATTGTCATGCTAGGCTATTTTCAATTGTCTCACCGAAAGTTACTCTAGGAGGATGATTGTCTTGCTAGTTCATTCTGATTGTCTTGCTAGTTCATTCTGATTGTCATGCTAGTTCATTCAGATTGTCTTGCTAGTTCATTCAGATTGTCTTGCTAGTTCATTCAATTGTCTCACCAAAAGTCTTGCCAGCTATAGGATTGTCATGCCAAGTCAATTCTATTCGTTTGTTGATTTAAAAAGAAGCAGAAGCAGCAACTTATTATTAAGAGAACACAGAAGTCAAGAAACAAGGCAGAAAAGAAAATCAAGAAGAAATATTTCATCTTTTCATCTGCATACTTCAAGATTAAATTTCTAGATTGTAAAGTTAAATCCAATCCACTAGAATCTTTATCTTGCTCTTGTGTATCAATCTAGCGGATCAAAATCCCTAGAACTTAATCTCAAATTGCATTTAGCATTTGAATCTATTTTATTACAAAAATAGAAAAAGTTCATGTCGAATTTATTCTAGATTTGTGATAATTAATTTGAGATTAATTCCTTGTAATCGATACAGTTGTTGTAACACCTTTCAAGTTTAATAATATTTTATTTAACTTGAATTTTGTTTCACATTTTTTATTCCGCATTTAATTCGATTATTCGGTACTGTTTGTATTCAACCCCCCTTCTACAAACACATTGGGACCTAACAATTGGTATCAGAGCCTTCTGATTAACGAACAAATCAAGATCCTAGACTTTTGTGATTTTCAACTCCTTGAATTTTTATTTATTCAAAAATTCATAATGACTTCACATAAAGTTGGAACCGTTAAAATTCCACAATTTGATAAAGAGATTATATCATGTGGAAGAAGAAGATGCTATTATTCTTACAAGTTGCAAATCCCAAATATTCAAACTTGTTAAAGAAGGGTATAAAACTCCGATGGTTATTGAACCGGAGGTAATAATAGATGGTGTGTGACTACTGAAGCTAGAACCTATCCAAAAGAGCCTGAAGATTTTACTCCTGCTGAGAAGGAAGAAGCCTCCTTGGATGCCAGCCTTCAATTAATATTAATTGATTCCCTTGATCCCTTGATGAACAGACATGTGATGAACTGTAAAAATTCCAAACACATGTGGGAAACTATTGAGGTGATAATGAAGGCACAGAGGAAGTTAGGGAGAACAAGTTGGAAATCCTAACCTCTGAATATGAACATTTCAAATCAAATCCAGGAGAAGGAATTACTGAAGTGTTTGAGAGGTACAATGCGTTGATCAACAACCTGAACATCAATGGAAAGTATTATTCAATCAGGGAGGTCAACAAAAAGTTCCTTTTAACACTGCTAGCTATCTTCAACATAGAATCACTGCCATTAGAGAAGCTAGAGATCTGAGTGAGATTTCTTTGGACAGGCTCTATGGAGTGTTAAAAACTTATGAGTTGGAGCAGATTCAACAGAAGGAAGTCTACGGGAAGGATAGAATGGTCAGCACATCTAATGCACTTGTAGCTGAAGGTCAACAACAACAACAATCTCAACAGTTAGAAAGAATGGTACAGTTTTCCAAGGGTGAGGAAAATGAGTTAGTAGCAGAATATGATCCTCCTACTACAAATCAATCAAGTGATGATTTTTATTCCTTGGAAGAGCTGGAGCAATTGGAAGACGAGTCAATGGCCCAAATTGTCAAGAGATTCTCCAATGTCAGATTCAGGAGGAATCCCAAGCTTAAGTACAAGTCCCTAACAACAAATTCCAGAAAGGTGGATCTTCATCCTCTAACACCAGCAGTGGTGGATACAAAACAGGGATGGTTGATCGAAGCACCATTAGATGCTATAACTGCAATGAGTTGGGACACTTTGCCACAGAATGTAGGAAGCCAAAGCAAGTAAGAAAGAACTCTGAAAGGGCTTATCTGGCAAAGGGAAGAAGCTGGGATGATACTGACAGTGAAGATGTAGATGAAGGAAATCTTGCTCTTATGGCTATTGATGGAAAAGCTTCATCGTCAAGAATAGAGGTAAAACTTTCTGATGCTGAAATGGTTTATCATCTAAGAGGTAACTTAGATTGTGCACGTCGTGATAATGAACTGTTAAGTTTACAGATCACAGACCTTGAGAAAGAGGTCAATGAATTACTTGTGCACATTAATCAAGACAAATTAAAAGAACAGGTATCTTTTCTAGAGAATAGAGTTGACTGTTATAGAAAACTCGAAACTATTCTCAAAGACAAGATCACCGGTCTTGAGACTAAGGTTAGAGCCTACTTCAATTCTTGTTCGAAGGCTAAAGAGTTCTACAGTAAGCAAGCTGTT